>NC_134687.1:146027626-146110126 GCF_050947455.1 Rhinoderma darwinii
TCATTCTGGTCCCAAGAGGAGGGGGCGTAAGAGGGGGGATACTGTAACATCTGTGGTCGCTGACCACAAACTCCTTCCATGCAGTCGACGCCCTTCCCTCCAGTGCACACAGGTGGGAGATTGAGCTGATTGTGCCCAGAGCACCCTGCCATACAAGAATGGTTGTGCCCCTCCCTGCAATGCCTGAGCGTTGTTGTCATTATCCAAGTATGTCTATGCAAATGCTCTCTTAGTGTCTCCTGTTCCTGCTACCTGTAACCTGTTTCCCGTGCTATCCTGGTCAAGTACCGTGTTGAGCTGAAGTCATGCTGTGCTGTATACCACGCCTGTTTTGCTACACCACGCCTGGAGCCTGCCTGCTGCCTAGTCCCAGCCGAGCCTGTCTTGCTACTGTCTGAGCTACCACAGGTACACTATACTAACTATAGACTGTGACCTGTGTCATGTTGGCCAGCTGCCATACTGTCAAGGCGGTACAGTCCAGTGGGTCCACATACCCAACGTGACACATTCATAATTCTTTATTTTACATTTAGCATCTTTCTGGCATGTTATTCTAGAACCTGCAGTGTATGAGCACCACACATATTCTTTGTGTAAACCTGTTTGAATATATTGCAAATATACATTGATGGTTTCAATTATTTTAAAACATAAAATAGATTATAAAAGAAAAAGAAAATTTGAAAAGTTTATTTTATTTGTTTTCAAACAAGACTTGTACTTAATGTGAGAATATTACACTAATGATAAAAGTAGATTCACATTAAATAAAACTAAAGCAAATAGTAGTATAACATACTGCATAAATAAGAAGGAAATATTATGTACAATCATGTATTGACATTACATTTTGTTATGGAATATTTTACAAATCTTTCTAGAATAACACAAATGAAAGGAATTGTTGTGAAATAGTGGGTTCTCAAAATGAAAAATACATTTTAGATCCAGGATTAATAACTTGCATTTCCAATTTTTAATAGCGAGTACAAAGGGGGGAAAAAAAAAATTAGTTTTTGTCTTATTCAACTTCAAGTAAAGATGAATAGGCTTTCATCATGGACCTTGTCTTGACAATACAAATAAATGACTGTGATTTCTGAACACTTTCAAGGAGACCTGGAGATTCAATATGCAAAATTGCCCATTCTGAAAGTACTGCAATGGTTTATTACTGGCAGCTAAATGTAGTAACAGAAAAGGCCGCAAATTCTGCTGACAATAATATGGTATATTTACAGAAAGTAATGTACCTTTTGTAGTAGTTGAAACAATGAAAAGTGGGGTCCTATTATCCATCTGCAGTCTAGTATCTCTTTCCATTTTCAGAGTTCTATAGTAATAATTTTTGGACGTATTTAATTAAATATGTGCTGTCATGTCAGCGTGTAGAAATGATGCATTCCAAAAGGGTTGGGCAGGGGCGGAAATCCTAATCTTTATTCTTTACGAGACATTTTGATTAAGAACCAGAGAATAAATTATGGAACATCACAATGCAAGATGCACAAAAATAACAACTTTGCATCATATTGATGCCTTGGAACATATAGATAGAACATAATATATACACTTTATGTTCAAAGGGATGTGGACACTACTCTTAATTATTGAGGTCAGGTGATTCAGCCGTACCCACTACAAACAAGTGCATCAAATCAGGCACACAGCCATGCAATCTCCATAGATAAACATTGGTAGTAGTATGAGTCGTACCGAAGAGCTCAGTGACTTTAAATGTGGCACTGTGAAAGGATGCCACCTATACCACAAGTCAGTTAATGAAATTTCTGATCTGCTAGATTTGCCCTAGTCAACTTTAAATGTTATTATTGTGAAGTGCAAGTGTCTGGGATTAACAATAGCTAAGCTATGAAGTGATATACCACAAAAGCCAACAATGTGACGAAGCGCTGAAGCACGTGGCGCGTAAAAACGCTTATCCTCTTTTGCCTCACTACCGAATTTTAACCTGCCAATGGAAGTGACATCAGCACAAAAACTGTGCATTGCGAGCTTCATGAAATGCGTTTCCATGATCGATCACCTGCACTTTAGAGCAGCACCAGGCCGCGGATCATTTGGTACTGGACCGCGGTGTCTGGTATCCACCCCGGTGCAGTTTTTCGGAATAATCCACCCCATAGAGCCCTCACGTTACTATAATGGAACGATAGGGGGATGCAGGGGGGGGCGTTTTGAGCATCTGACTTACTGCAAAGGGCTCTATAGGGAGGAGTATTCTGCCCCCCCCCCTTTAGAGCAGTCAGTTGGATTCTCAGATGGCCCCTAACCTTTCAGTATAGTAGCTAGTGAGGGCTCTATGGGGGGATTATTCCCCCCTTTAGAGCCCTCTGCTGTCAGTAAAACGCCCAAAACCCCTCTTGGGGTATACTCCCGGCCCCCCAGCGTCGACCAACACCTTTTAAATTAGTAGGGGCAGGATCGAGCTGTTACCGATCACATCTAAGTTCATAACTTAGATGTGATCGATAGTAGGTGACCTAATGGATTCAGGTCTCAGCACTAGATACAGCTGCTCTGTATACAGGATACAAAGCAGCTGTATCTCAAAAAGTAAAAATAATTTTCAATAAAAAGTAATTAAAACTTGCACCAATCACATTGATAGATATCTTCACATATTAAAAAAAAATACATTTTTAAATGTGTACATTACTTTAAACTGTAGCTAAACTTTTATCATGTCATACTGACATGTCAGAAGTTTTCATCGGTGGGGGACTGAGCACTGAGATCCCCACCGATCGCTAAAATGAAGCAGCAGAAGTGCTCGGGTGAGCTCTGTGCCGCTTCATTTATGATCGACTTGCGGCCAAGTGAGCGGTGTACAGACTCATAGACTTTCTATTGAGCCCGTACACTGCTCCAAGGAAAGCCAAGCAGAATCAAAGCAGCCGACTGCTCACCCGAGCACTTCTGATGCTTCGTTTTAGCGACTAGTAGGGTCTTAGTGCTCGGAACAACACTGATCAAAACTTCTGACATGTCAAAAGTTTTTGAAAAAAGTTGTTACACTTTAAAGAGAATCTTTCACCTGCCCATACGTGTGCAGCTGAGTGCAGCATGTAATGGTCAGGGCTGTACAAACTCTGGGGCACTTTACATTTTTTCCTAGCCTCCTTCGTTATTTAGATATCGGTGCCATAATATTTGGCATCCCATATGTAAATAACCCCCTGAACTGTCAATGGGGCGGTAATTGGCAAGGGGGCGTGTAACATCGCTCTTACACTGTCCAATCAGCTACGGACAGTTTCAACAGCAGGTGCTAGAGAGCGTGTGCGTGCGCACGCTCTCACTCCTCAGCTCTCAGCAGGCAAGTACAAGACTGTATGATCCCCCTCGAGAGATCAGTCTTGTCATTCTTGTCTGCCGAGAGTTAAAGAGTGAGAGAGTGCGTGCGTGCACAGCTCCGATGCCATGGAACAGAAGAAGAATTCACACACTTCTTCTCCTCTTCTGTTCCGTAGTGGCGGCGTAGCTGCGCGCACACGCTATTCTCTCTCCAGCTCTTGCTGTGACACAGTCCGTAAGTGATTGGACAGTGTCACAGCCATGTTACATGCCCCATTGCCAATTACCGCCCAATTGACAGTTCAGAGGGTTATTTAAATATCGGGCGCCAAATATTACGGCACCGATCTCTAAATAATGGAGGAGGCTAGGAAAAAAATGTAAAGTGCCCCAGGGTTTGTGCATCCTGGCCCATTACATTTTGCACACGTATGGGCAGGTGAAAGGTTCTGTTTAACCGCTTCCCGACCGCCCACAGTAAATTCACGTCGGCACTTGCTAGGCTCTGTGCAGCGCCAACGTGAATTCATGGTGGTTGTTAAAAGCGTGATCCGGGTGTCTCAGAGTTACACTGACACCTGGATCGCGCTGTTAACCCCTGCCTCTGGTCCCAGAGACCTGTTCACATCAGGTGCCGATCATGTGATCACAGGGAAAGTTTGTTGTAGCAACGAACTGGAAAGTTTATTACTATAACAAACTGGAAAGTTTGTTGCTACAACAAACTTTCCCCGGGACCGATTGCGGGTGCTGCAGTCGGTTGCATGGCAAAACCGGAGGCCATACAACATCCACCGAGTCTGCCATGCACGGCAGCCTATGAGTACCAGCCGGAGGCCGGTCCTCATAGGCTTCCTGTCAGTGTGACTCTCAGCATCACAATGACAGTTTATAATACGTTACACTACCTAGGTAGTGTAATGTATTATAGCAGCTATCGGTGCTGCAGGTCTTCAAGTAAAACAAGTAAAAAGTAAAAAAAAGAAGTAATAAAAATGTTTTATAAAAGTGTAAAAATAAGTTATAAGTTACAAAAACAAAAAATGTTTTTTTTCCTATAATAAGACTTTTATTATAGGAAAAAAAGAAAATGTTAAAAAAGTACACATATTTGGTATCACAGCGTTCGTAACGACCCAAACTATAAAACGATAATATTATGTTTCCCACATGGTGAACACCGCAAAAAAATAATAATTAAAAAACAATGTCAGAATCACATTTTTTTTTGGTCATCAACCCTCCCAAAATATAGAATAAAAAGTGATCAAAAAGTCGCATGTACCCCAAAATAGTACCAATAAAAACTACAACCCGTACCGCAAAAAACAAACCCTTAAACAGCTTTTTTGACTGAAAAATAAAAAGTTATGGCTCTCAGAATATGGTGACACAAAAAATAAATTTTTTTATTGAAAAGTGACTTTATTGCGCAAACGCTACAAAAAAAAAACAAAACTATATACATCTGGTATCGCCGTAATCGTATCGACCCGCAGAATAAATTAACATTTCATTTATAGCGCACGGTGAACACTGTAAAAAAAAAGACAAAAAAATCTAATAAAAAGTAATAAAAAAATCACATGTACCCTAAAATGGTACCAATGAAAACTACAGATTGTTCCACAACAAATAAGCCCTCAGACAGTTCAGGTGAAGAAAAAATAAAAAGTTCTGGCTCTCAGAATATAGCGACATTTATCAGTGCGACATCGGCCTCATATCTATGAATTATTATTTATTTACCGCATGATTATACCCTCTTATTATACCCTGATGTACCCCACAAAGCTTACATATACTCCCACATTATAAACGGAAATACCAGCAAACCCCCGAACAGAACTATTATCAAGCAAAATCTGCGCTCCAAAAGCTAAATGGCGCTCCCTCCCTTCTGAGCCCCACAGCGTTCCCAAACACCAGCTTACGTCCACATATATGATATTTTATATCTGGGAGAACCCGCTCAACATTGTATGAGGTATTTGTCTTCAGTGGCACAAACTGGGCACAATGTATTGTGCATTAATATTGTATATCAGAAGGAAAAATTTTAATTTTCACTTTGCACCGTCCGCTGCACATTAATGCCTTTGTGCACCACGACTTAATAGCATGTCGTGGTGCAGGGGGTTATATATATGCATTATATATGCGCCCGCTCCATATTCTGCAGCAGTCAGCTGTGTATTACAGCTGACACCCGGGACTAACGCACAGGAACAGTGATCACGCTGTTACAGGAGCCTGTAAAAATGGCATTATACTGCAATACATTAGGATTGTAGTGTATTGTACCAGCGACCTAATGATCGCTCGTTCCAGTCTCCTAAAGGCACTAATACATTTTGGGGAAAAAAAAGTTAAAAAAAGTTATTATTAGTGAAAAAATATATAATATATTTAAAGTAAAAAAAATCCCCCTTTCAAATGTTTCCTCTAAAGTAATGTAAAAAATAAAAAAATACACAAAATTGGTATCGCTGCATCCGTAAAAGTCGCACTGGGAACGCCGTAAAAAAATAAAGTATTTAAAAGTATTTAAAACGCCAAAATTGCAGTTTTTTTGGTCACCTTAGCTTTTAAAAAAAAATTATAAAAAGAGATCAAAAAATTGTATGTAAAAAAAAAAAACGGTACCAATAAAAACTACAGCTCGTCCTGCACACTGCTCAATAGACCAAAAAAAGAAAAAAAACTGATGCCTTTCGGAATATGATGCCTTTAACAAACAGTTTTTACTTTTAAACATTTCTATGTTTTTCAGAAAAAAGTTGATTTTCATTTTCACTGTCTAATTCCACTAAATTCAGCAAAACTGTGGGGTCAAAATGCTAACTATACCCCTAGAAATATTCCTTCAGGGTTGTAGTCTCCAAAATGGGGTCACTTTTGGGGGGTTTCCACTGTTTTTGTCCCTCCAGGGTGTTGCAAACGCGACATGGCACTGAAAACCAATCCAGCAAAATCTGCGCTCCAAAATCCTAATGTCGATCCTTCACTTCTGAACTCTGCTGTGGGTCCAAACACCAGTTTAGTACCACATACGGGGTATTGCCGTAATCGGGAGAAGTAGTTTTACAAGTTTTGGTGTGCTTTTTATTATTTATTTCTTGCAAATATTATTATTTTTTATATTTTTTCAGAAAAAAAGTAGATTTTCACTTTCACAGACAAACTCCAATAAATATTACAAAAGACCTGTGGGGTCAAGATGCTAACTATACCCCTAGATAAATTCCTTGAGTTGTGTAATTTCCAAAACCGTATCACTTTTGAGGGATTTTCACTGTTTTGGCCCCACAAGACCTCTTCAAACCTGACAGAGTGCCTAAAATATATTATAAAAAAAGGAGGCCCCAAAATCCTCTAGGTGCCCCTTTGCTTCTGAGGCCTGTGTTTCAGTCCATTACCACGATAGGGCCACATGTGAGATATTTCTAAAAACTGCAGAATCTGGGCAATAAATATTGAGTTGCATTTCTCTGGTAAAACCTTCTGTGTTACAGAAGAAAATGTATTACAAATGAATTTCAGCAAAAATAAATTGTAAATTTGTAAATTTCCCCTCTACTTTGCTTTAATTCCTGTGAAGCGCCTAAAGGGTTAAGAAACTTTTTGAATGCTGTTTTAAATACTTTGAGGGGTGCAGTTTTTAATATGGGGTGATTTATGGGGTCTATCTAGTACATAAAGGCCCTCAAAGCCACTTCAGAACTGAACTGGTCCTTGATAAAATAGCCTTTTGACATTTTCTTGAAAATGTGAGAAATTGCTGCTAAAGTTCTAAGCCTTGTAATGTCCTATAAAAATAAAATAATGTTCAAAAAATTATGAAAATATAAAGTAGACATATGGAATATGTGAAATAGTAACTATTTTGTGTGGTATTACTATCTGTTTTACAAGCAGATACATTTAAAATCAGAAAAATCATAATTTTTGCAAATTTTCTCTAAATTTTGGTATTTTTCACAAATAAGCAATGAATTTATTGACCAAATTTTTCCACTATCATAAAGTACAATATGTCACAAGAAAACAATCTCAGAATCGCTTGGATAGGCAAAAGCATTCCAGAGTTATTACCACATAAATTTACACATGTCAGATTTGAAAAAATGGGGCTGGTTCTGAAGGCCAAAATGAGCTCTGTCCTGAAAGGATTAAAGGAAAGGTGTTATAATAATTTCATTTTATTTGATATTTTATTGAAGTTTTACTTTATGGGCCTATTTTTTCTCATTATTTTAATATGTTTCCTAAAGTAACTATGTATTCATATGTTTGTACTTCTGTGGGGGCAGCCATTTTTATTTTTCATACTGCTAATTTTTGTTTTGCAGGTTCCGCTGGAACATTTGGACTACGTCATAGATTAATTGGACTAATTCGCTGATTTAAGCTTTTTTTCAATAAAATGGTTAAAGTGGATTGTGTGGAACATTTATTTCAATAAAACATTATTTTTTTATGTCTCTGTTTTTGAATACTTCATTACCGCCTAAGTAATGGCAGTTGTCGGATTGAGAGCATCCATTACTAAGAAGGGGCTTAGTGTTAGCCAGTGAAAAGACTAGCACTGACCCCCTATTATTACCCACCGCCACCAGGAGTACCTTGAAGAGCTGGGTACGATCCAGTACCCGACCATCTGAAGTGAAGGGCACTGGGGTGGCCGCAGGCTGGTACTATCAGGCTAGGAAGGGCCAAAAACCATGGCCCTTCCCACCCTGGTAATGCTAGGCTGCTTCTGCTTTATTGTATCTGGCTGGTTATGAAAAATGAACGGGATCTCACGTAAATTATTTTCAATTATTTATTTAAAAAAAATTACGTGTGGCTCCCCCTATTTTTCATAACTAGCCAGATACAATAAAGTAGCAGCAGCCTAGCATCACCAGGGTGGGAAGGGCCACGTTTTTTGGCCCTTCCCAGCCTGATAATACCAGCCTGTGGCCACCCCGCTACTTGACTGTCATTTCAGATGGTCAGATACTGGATCGTACTCGGCTCTTCCCGGTATCCATGCCGGCAGTGGGAACTGGGGCAATAATAAGGGTTAGTGATAGCCTTGTTACTGGCTAATGCTAAGCCCCAACCTTAGTATTTAAACGTTGTCAATCAGACAGCAGCCCTAGGGCCATGATAAAGTATTTAAAAAAACAGACATAAGATTTTTTTTTTATTGAAATCAAAACTCCCCTATGCAACCCTCTGTCACCATTTTTTTAAAATAAAAAGTAGATCATCGAAGCAGTCCAATGAATCTATGACGTAGTCCAAACAGTCCAGCGGAACCTACCAAAAAATAGTTAGCAGTATAAAAATTTGAAAAAATTAAATTTCCCACAATAGAAACTAGAGGTCAAGGAAAAATAATTACCCTTCATGTAACTCTGCTACCTATCAACTGAAAAGTCATCTGCCAGAGGGAAAAATGTTTCCCCATGGCGCAATATAAGACAGTCTAATTCCCAGGTGAGAAATGAGTTGCACAATGGAAAAAGGTGAGAGCTCAATGGCGCTCTTCCGAGGCTGTGCGTGGAGTGAAATGATATAGGTTGCCGGCTGCCACCAACTGCAGTCCCTCGGTACTAATTCCTTAGCACTGGGACAGGGTATGTAGAAGATAAAAGAACAGCAAAAGAGCAGTATATTATCGGGTATCGGCGCCAGGCTCAGGAGGACAAGGAACAAGGCCAGGTAAGTTTGATCAAGGAGATCTTTAATTCAAACAACGACGTGTTTCTGGACCGTACTGGTCCCATCGTCAGGTCAGTTAACAATCTTTGTGTCACGAAGGGTCTGTGGAACCACTGGGCCGTACCGCCTTGGCGGTAAGGCAGCTTGTCAACAGGGAGCAGATGAAGGTCTATAGTTCGTATAGGTACCTGTGGCAGCTCAGACAGCAGCAGGGCAGGCTCGGCTGGGACTAGGCAGCAGGTAGACATCAGACGAGGTGAAGCAGGTCAGACGTGGATACAGCACGACACGACTTTGGCACAGCACAGTGCTAGACCAGGATGGTATGGAATGCAAGGAACAGGAACAGGAACTGGAACAGGTACAGATACAGGAATAGGAAACACACTAGGAGGCCATCACATAGACAAAGTAGGAAACAACAACAACAACGCTCAGGCATAGAAGCAGGGTGCTGGACCCCTCTTGTAGTCCAGGGTACTCATGGGTCAAAGTTCATCAAAAGGTCCGGTGCGCACACTGCCCCTTTAAGAGCGCACCCTACGGGATCCGGCTGAGGTGAGTGGACATGAACGCTGGTGTCACCTGAGGAGGAGGCTGGGGCCAGCGCTTGCCGACTCGTGGCTGCGGCTGTCAGGATGGGATTGGAGCTGACAGCCCGCAGCCACGGACATTACAGTATCCCCCCTCTTACGCCCCCTCTTCTTGGGACCAGAGCGAGAGAGAAACTTCTTCAGAAGAGCAGGAGCATTGAGGTTCTCCTCTGGCTCCCAAGACCTTTCTTCAGGAACAAACTCCCTCCAATCCACCAAATAAAAGGTCTTTCCTCTCACTTTTTTGGTGTCCAGGATCTCCTGAACCTCAAAGGTATCTGAAGGGCCGCTGGAGGCAACCACAGGGCTAGGGGTCTTGGTGTAGCGGTTCAGGACCACCGGCTTCAGGAGGGGGACATGGAAGGAGTTTGGGATCTTGAGGGTAGGAGGCAGCCGAAGCTTATAGGCGACGGGGTTGATCTGCTGTAGGGTCCAAGGAACCTGGGAGCAAATTTGCATGATAGCACACTTAGTTGGATATTCCTGGAAGACAGCCAGACCCTCGTGCCAGGAAGAAACTGAGGAAGTTCTCTTCTCCTTGTGTCAGCCTTCCGTTTCATGCGGTCGACTGCCAACACGATGGAGGATCGAGTCTGCTGCCTGATCTGTAGGAAGTCTCTAAAGGTGGAGTCAGCCGCTGCAACCTCGGAAGTATCGGGCACCGGGAGAGGAATTCATGGGTGCTGGCCATAAACAATGAAGAATGGCATATTCCTTGTGGACTCGCTGGTGTGATTATTGTAGGATAATTCTGCCCATGGGAGCAACTGCACCAAGTCATCATGCTGCTTGGAAATTAAGTGGCGTAGGTAGTTCTCTAAGATCTGATTGATCCTCTCAACCTGACCATTGGACTGAGTATGGTAGGCTGATGAAAAGTCCAATTTCACACCGAGGAGTCTGCAGAGGGCTCTCCAGAACTTCGAGGTAAACTGAACCCCCCGATCAGACACAATATGCTGCGGCAAGCTGTGCAGGCGGAAGATGTGCTGGATGAACAGCTTGACCAGCTGAAGAGCAGAAGGAAGACCGGTCAGAGGAACGAAGTGGGCCATCTTCGAAAATTGGTCAACCATGACCTAGACAGCACTGCATCCAGCAGAGTGAGGCAGATCCGTAATAAAGTCCATAGCTATATGCTGCCAGGGAGCATTGGGCACAGGCAATGGCTGGAGCAGACCAGCAGGTCTGGAGCAAGCGGCCTTGTTGGCTGCACATACAGAACAGGAAGAAACTAAGTGCATTACGTCCTTGGGGAGCGAAGGCCAGAAATGACGAGCAATCAGATCCCGGGTCTTACGGACCCCCGCGTGACCTGTCAGTCTGGAGGAGTGTCCCCAGCGGAGGATTCTTCCACGATCAGCCAGGCGCACAAAAGTCCTCCCTGGAGGAATGTCCCCAACTTACAGGGGATTGACAGAGATAATGCAAGACGGATCAATAATATTCTGTGGACTCTCCAAGGTGCTTCAGTCTCGAAAGACTTAGACAAGGCATCAGCCCTCACATTCTTGTCGGCCGGGCGATCATGGAGCTCAAACTGGAACCTTGTAAAGAACAGTGACCACCTGGCCTGACGAGGGTTCAGGCGTTGGGCCATCTGAAGGTAGGTCAGATTCTTGTGGTCTGTAAAAATCAGGATTGGATGAGCTGCGCCCTCTAGTAGATGGCTCCATTCTTCCAGGGCCAATTTGATGGCCAGTAATTCCCTATCCCCAATCGAGTAGTTGGGTTCTGTGGAAGAGAAGAGCTTAGAGAAATATCCACATACCCTTGACTTGCCCTTGGGACCTCTCTGGAACAGGAGTGCCCCATCACCGACAGAGGATGCGTCCACCTTCAACGAGAACTGCAGAGAGACATCCGGAGGATGGAGGCTAGAGGCTGATGTGAAGGCACTCTTCAGGCTATGGAATGCGGACTCTGCCTCAGGTGTCCACACCTTGGCGTTCACACCCTTCTCAGTAAGGTTAGAGATGGGAGAAGTCTGGAATAAACTGCCTGTAAAAATTAGCAAATCCCAAAAAGCGCTCTATGGCCCTTAAGCCTTGAGGACGTGGCCATTCCAGGACAGACTTTACCTTCTCAGGATCCATCTCGAGACCTCGATTCGAGACGATGTAGCCCAGGAAGGATAGAGCATCTTTGTCAAACACACACTTCTCCAGCTTGGCGTGCAGACGATTCTCCCTTAACCGTAGCAGAATTTGACGGACATGTCTCTGGTGCTTTATAGGATCTGGAGAAAAAAATCAAGATGTAATCAAGGTAGACTACTGCACAATCATAGAGGAGGTCACGGAAAATGTCATTCACAAACTCCTGGAAGACCGCGGGTGCATTACACAGGCCGAAGGGCATTACTAGATACTCATAGTGTCCATCACGGGTGTTAAATGCAGTCTTCCATTCATCACCCTGGCGAATCCGGACTAGGTTGTAAGCCCCACGCATGTCTAGTTTAGAAAAAGTCTTGGCACCACGTATACGATCAGTTCAGAGATCAGTGGCATCGGATATTTATTCTTCACCGTGATCTGGTTGAGACCTCGGTAGTCGATACAAGGACGAAGAGAGCCATATTTCTTTTAGACGAAGAAGAACCCGGCTCCTGCCGGGGAGGAAGTTTTGCGTATGAAGCCCCTCTCGAAGTTCTCGTTCACATAGGCGGACATGGACATATTCTCTGGCAAGGAGAGAGGATATACCGTAGCACGGGGAAGGGATGCACCAGGAATCAGTTCGATAGGGCAGTCATACGCCCGATGTGGGGGCAATGTCTCCGCCTCCCTCTTTCTGGAGACGTCTGAAAATGCAGCATAATGACTCCCAATCCTGGCAATGACCGAGGCCGCGAAGGCTGAGCCGAACGAATCTGCACCAGGCAATGGCCTTGACACTCAGGACCCCACTGGAGAATCTCTCCAGAATTCCAGTCCAGAACTGGGGCATGCAGTCGGAGCCAAGGCAGGCTCAGCAACACAGGGTTAACAGCTTTGTATAGCACATAGAAAGGCAGAAGTTCGGAATGAAGGGCTCCCACTTGGAGCCTCAGCGGCTTGGTCACAGCTATAACTGGGTCTGGCAGAGGCAGTCCATTCACTGAAGCAACTGTCAATGGGTTCTCCAGAGGGGTGGTGGGTAATTGCAGAAGGTCCACCAGGTCTCTACGGATGAAAGTCGAAGCGGATCCAGAGTCTAGATACGCATAGACCTGATGCGTTTTCTCGCCGGACACTATGGTCACAGGTATGGACAATCTAGACAGAAGTCCATTCTTTCCCAAGGTTGTCACTTCTAGCAACCCTAGGTTTTGGGATCTTTGGGAACACAGGCGCACAAGATGGCCACCGAGGCCGCAATAAAGACCAGATGTCCAGATGTGCGTCTGCGTTGTCTCTCCTGTGTGGATAACTTACACTGGTCCATAATCACAGACTCCTTAGGAGGATCTAAATCAGAGGACAGCAGGAGTTGCTGCAAAGTAGGAGCCAAACTGGGAAGGACTCCCTCCCGTCTAACCGCTTGTAGACGTTCTCGGATCCGTATATCAATCCGGGCAGACAGAAGGATGAGGTCGTCCAGGGTAGACGGCAGATCTCGAGCGGCAAGTTCGTCCTTAATTCTAGAAGCCAGATCATGCCAGAACGCCACCACCAGAGCCTCACTGTTCTACAACAGCTCTCCCGCCAGGGTGCGGAAGTGGATGGCGTACTCACTCACGGAGGTGTCTCCTTGGCGTAGGTTAATCAAAGATGCCACTGCAGATGAGATCCGTCCAGGCCCCTCAAACACCATGCGAAGGGAGGCTGGGAAGTCACGGGTCTCTGGTCCTTGTCTCTCCCAGATAGAGTTCACCCATGCAAGAGCCTTGTCGGTAAGAAGAGAAATTATGAAAGCGACCCTTGCGCCATCAGACGAAAATGTCCTACAATATAGGCTGAAGTGGATCTGGCATTTATTAAGAAATCCACGACAGGTACTTGCTTCTCCATCATAGCGGTCAGGAAGTGGCAAAAAAAAACGCAGATCAACAGTGCCAATAGGTGTAGTCTGAGGATCAACACTGCCAAGAGGTGTAGTAGGAGGAACAGCAGTTTGTGTCTCCTTCCGACATGCAAGGATGTTCAATGCCTGGAGGAGTTGGTCCTGTCGAGAACAGAGGTCCAGCATATCCGTTCGCATCTCCTGTGACGTCGTCATGGTCTTGAATCGACCAGCTGGGTCCATGGCCTGAGCGTACTGTCATGAAGGGTCTGTGGACCCACTGGGCCGTACCACCTTGGCGGTAAGGCAGCTGGCCAACAGGGAGCAGGTGAAGGTCTATAGTTCGTATGAGGTGAAGCAGGTCAGACTTGGATACAGCACGACACGACTTTGGCACAACACAGTGCTAGACCAGGATGGTATGGAATTCAAGGAACAGGAACAGGAACAGGTACAGGTACAGGAACAGGAAACACACTAGGAGGCCATCACATAGACAAACTAGGAAATAACAACAACGCTCAGGCATAGAAGCAGGTTGCTGGACCCCTCTTATAGTCCAGGGTACTCACGGGTCAAAGTTCTTCAAAAGGTCCGGTGTGCGCACTGCCCCTTTAATAGTGGGCACGAGCGTGCGCACTCACCCTACGAGATCCGGCTGAGGTGAGTGGACGCAAGCACTGGCGTCTCCTGAGGAGGAGGCTGGGGCCAGTGCTTGCCAACTCGTGGCAGCGGCTGTCAGGAGGGGATTGCAGCTGACAGCCCGCAGCCACGGACATTACAGTTTGCACGTGTAATGTGCACATATATGCAGTAAAAAACCGGTGCACAGCAGTTGATTTTTCATTCAAAATCTCAGAAGCCGTTTCTGAGATTTTGAATGAAAAATCAACTGCTGTGCACCGGTTCGTTCCCGTTTTTGTACTGCATATATGTGCATATTACACGTACAAACATTCTTAACTGACCTGACGAAGGGACAAGTCCGGTCCAGAAACGCGTCGTCGTTTGAATTAAAGATCTCCTTGATCAAACTTACCTGGCCTCGTTACTTTTCCTCCTGAGCCTGGTGCCGATACCCGATACTATACTGCTCTTTTGCTGTTCTTTTATCTTCTAATTCCCAGGTGAGGCTTTCTTGTACTCCGCCATCAAGAAACATTTTTTCTCCTGGCGGATGATTTTTCCATTGACAGGTAGCAGAGTTCTTCCGCAGCTGTGTTAGGGGGGCAAACTCGCCAATTGCCCAGTGCTCCCAGAATGGGCCGTTACTCTTGGGCCAGTGCTGTGTGCTAGCCCCCCAGACTAAAATTTGCCAGCCAACCCCTGGCCATTGGCTCCCTGCTCCACCGTTTGCTCTTGTAGGCCACAGCCTGGTTTAGGCCTGAGTCCTGCAAGAGATCTGGAGTACGCCCTTCTAGAGGCAGTTTGGAACTCTGTAGTGAGGCAACAGAAGTTAAATGTTTCTGTCAGAGGCACGCGATTCAGCACTAAATTGGACCCTTTTGTGAATTTCCGTGGTCTATCGCTTTGTGACTGAACTGTTGTTACTTCTAGACACTTCTACTTCACAATAATAGCACTTACAGTTGACTGGTGCAGATCTAGTATATTAGAAATTTTGCAAACTGACATGTGGAAATGTTCCACGTTTGAGCTCTGCCATATGACCCATAGTACTACCAATGTTAGTTTAGGGAAATTGCATGGCTGTGTGCTTGATTTTATTCACCTGTTTGTAATGGGTGGAGCAAAAAAAAATCTGGTTTCAATAATAAAGAGGGTTGTCCCAAAACTTTTGGCCATATAGTGTGTGTGTGTGTGTGTGTGTGTGTGTGTTTGTGTGTGTGTGTGTGTGTGTGTGTGTATATATATATCTATATATATATTAATATATATATATATATATATATATATATATATATATATATATATATAGATATATATATATATATATAGATATATATATATATTTATATATCTATAGATATATCTATATATAATTTTTCTCTTGTGATATTTTTTTAACTGAATGTGTCTTATAAAAATAGTCAGTATATATTCATTAGTACAATGATGGCATATTCCATTAGACGTTTAAAACATAAACTTAAATCAGTGGTCAGTTTCATTGAGGCCCATATTGTTTAAGACGTCTTGTATAATATATTGAAATTTACATTGCGAAGAACCGCACACTTTGATGTCATTGCTGTCAGTCAAGGAGAACTGACCAGAGGTTACCTCCACTTACGTCTCATTAGACAGGGTGTTTTTGAATGTTTTTTAATGTGATGTGTTTTGTTATTATCCTAATAAACTATTAATGCAGAAAAACAAGAAAAGAGGATTTTCATTCTAGGGCTGATGTTGAGAGGTCATAAAACAACAGAGAATAGCACTTTACTATTCTACAAGTCTAGAATTCTAATATCAGTGCAACTAAATCTTAATCTTCCTGAATCCTGATGTATTGCTTAACCATATGTTAAATAAATAGTTGTGACAAGAGTTGCTTTTTTAAAATGGAGACATCTCTACTGTATAATATTAGTCTTTGTTTTAACCCCTTGGTAACGTACTATTATTCGGATGTACGCCATCACAATATAGGGTGGGCTCACCATGGTAGTAGCCGTCTGTTTCAAACAGCTAACACCTGCCTGGAATGGCCAGAATTGAGGATAACTGACTTCCTTGGATGTCACAGTCTATAGCAGCCACGGCATCTGATCGGTTAGATAGGAGGGGGCCCCCCTCTGTCCCCCAATCATTTCCCTGTGATGAAATTTTGGAGTGCCTATTGGTTGCAATGGCAGCTGGAGGCCTATTGAAGGCTTAAAAGTAGAGCACACATAAAGGCAATACACTGCCACACATAAGTATTGCATGAGCGATCCACAGATCGCACATTTAGGTCCACTAGCGAGACTGAAAACATTTTTTTATTTTATAAAATATTTAATACATTTTTTAAATATAATTAGCCTTTTTTTATATAAAAAAAAATAACAAAGTAAATTAAAAACCCTGCTATTTAAAAAAAAATAAAAAATGGTGTAAGCTATAAATAAGTAAACATAATTGGTATCAATGCCTCTGTAAATGACTGAACTGTTAAAATATCAAGTTATGTAACTGGAGGGTGAACAAAAATTGAGCATTGGTATATCGTCATTTTTACAGGCATCTGTTAAGCCCTGCCACAGGCAGGGCTTAACAGAGGCAGAGTGAAGGCAGCCCTGGGGTCTATATTTAGGAGGTCTGGGGTCTGTATTAGTATAAGGGGTCTGTATTTAGGTGATCTGTATTAGTTTAAGGGGTCTGTATTTAGGGGTCTGGTCTGGGGTCTGTATCAGTTTAAGGGGTTTGGGGTCTGTATATTTAGGGGGTCTGGTCTGTGGGTCTGAATTAGTTTAAGGGGTATTGGGTCTGTATTTAGAGGGTCTGTATTAGTTTAAGGGGTCTGGAGCCTGTATTTAGGGGGTCTGGTGTCCATATTTATAGGTCTGGTTTGGGGTCTGTAATAGTTTATGGGTTCTGTATTTAGGGGGCCTGGTCTGGGGTCTGTATTAGTTTAGCGGTCTGTATTTAGGGGTCTGGTCTGGGGTCTGTGTTAGTTTAGGGGGTCTGTCAGGGGTCTGTAATACTTTAGGGAGTCAGGTCTGGGGGTCATTATTAGTGTAGGAGGTAAGGTCTGGGGTCTGTATTTAGGGGTCTGGTCCGAGGTTTGTATTTATTTAGGGCACTTCTTCTGGGGTCTGTATTTGTTTAGGTGAGTCGTGTCTGGGGACTGCAATAGTTTAGAAGGTCTCGGGTCTGTATGTGTTATATGATCTAGCCTGGAGACCGAATTTATTAGTCTGAGTAAAAGAGGTTGGCCGGGAACGTGGATAGGTTATCAGTATAAAAAAATGGTCGATGCTCGGACAACCCCTTTAATGTATGGGCATGGTCCATGGTGTTTGAATTTTTGTGTTTCTATAGAGGCTGGAAATGGCTGCAGATGTCTCATCAGAAGAATTTTCCATAACGGTCTGTATCAGATGGAGAAGAACAGAGCACGATTTCCATCAGAGAAGACATCACTTGTGAGTCACTGGATATATAGGGGATCTGTCACCTCTCCTGACATGTCTGTAATGGGAAATCCTTGTATTCCACATAATGTCTTTTTTTACCCAGGACTAATAGACAAATGCGTGTTACCATTCCTTGTCAAGAGGTTGAGTCCCTACAGTGTGATACAGTCAGCGATGGTTGGAGTCTGTCAGTATGTAGAGACGCAGCCATTTGAAAAGGGGAATCGTAACAACCATTTGTCAATGCTCGCACAGAAAGGTGGTGTTCACTATAGACACGGCAGAGTGGTGGTGGGGAAGGGGGACCCAAGTTTATGGAACAGCCCAAGGCCTATGGTTTACTTAATCCGTCACTGACAGTAACGTTCATTATTTTGAAGTCATGGCTGTTACATTGATACATACTGTCAGTAAGCTTTCTGACAGACATAACCCTAAAAGCTAAGCCCCTATGATGAAGTCGGACAATTAGTTCTTCCTACATCAGATCACTGTGTAGTGCCTAGTGTAAAGAAGACACTTCCTAGAATGCAAATAATCAGTGCAAGCTCTGTGCAGACATTGAGTCAGCAAGGCATGCTAGGAGATTCTAACTGTGTAAGCTCTTGACTATAATAAATGCTGTAACTCAGTCTCAGTACAAGATAACTAATACAATGTATTTACAAGTTTACTCAATGGAAACCATTAGCAAAGTATCCATCACCATTGAGATCAATGGTGATGTAAGCGGAAGCTAAGGTTTCCGTTTGCCATTCCGTTGAGGGGTTCCCCCGACGGAAAGCTCAGATGGAACCCCTCAACGGAAAGCAACGCTGATGTGAACAGGCCCTAATTCACTCTCGTCCTGTCTACTGTAACTCATTACTGATCGATCTTCCCTTCACTAAACTCTCCCCTCTACAATTTATCCTGAATGCAGCAGCCAGGCTCATCTTTTTTACCAACCTCGCACACCAATACCTCTACCCTGTGTCAGTCACTGCACAGATTACCCATTCCCTTTAGAATTAAATGTAAAAAAGCACTCCCAAGCTTTTTTTTTCTATTATTAGATAGTACAGTGCATGCATCGTTCACCCTTTATTTGATCATTTTTACTTTTGTCCTCTTTCACCGTGTAGTTGCCCCCGTATCGTTCCGTGTCCAGCACCACGTGTCCACAGTTTGAGCGAATGTTGGGCAAATTTGAACTACAGTGTGACGTCGCTAAGAGCCCGCTCCCCTCCTGTGCCCCGCCTTCATGGCCGCTCAACTTCTCTCACCTGTGCCAGCAATGTCTTTGCCGCCAGATGAATGCACTGACAACATCTTCTACTCTGTACACGGTAAGTATATAGACTCCTAGATGTTACTTGCAATCCTGAAATGCATTCTGCACATGATTGCAAGTAACCCCTTGAGTGCAGGGACTCGATTATTATCACATGAAGTCCCTGCACTCTGGCGCACAGAGCCCCGAGAGACGCCCCAATAGAGGCAAATCTCTGGGTGTCAGTACGCTAAAAGCCTGGGGTTACTATAGTTTATTGGCCTACAATTGAAAGTAGGTAAATGAACTCTAGTAACCTGGTTCACAGTGATGATGTAAACCAGCCAATGATGGATAAGAGTACATACTTTTTTTTAATTAATTTATGTTTTCTAAAGTCTCCACGTGGCGTTTTTGGACTACGCCGGATTTGGTGGAGTACGACGAGGACCTGCTTTTATATATATATATATATATATATATATATATATATACATATATATATATATATATATATATATATAAAAAAATGTCAACGTGGGTTGTGTCAAGTTTTTTTTTTATATCAATAAAATATTTTTCACATGTTCTTTTTTTTAAACGTTTATTACTGCTGCCTTGGTAATGGCGGCAGTCTGATTGACGGCATCCACTACTAAGGCGGAGCAAGGTATTAGCCGTTAATAACCCTAACCCCCTTTATTACCCCAGTACCCAGCGCCACCAGGGGTACCGGGAAGAGACGGGTACAATCCAGCACCCTACCCTCTAAAGTGATGGTCGGTAAATTGGGCCTTCCCATCCTGGTAATGCTAGCCTGCTGCTGCTTTATTGTATCTGGCTGGTTTCCAAAAAAGGAGGGACCCCCACGTAATTAAGAAAAAAACTAAAAAAAAAACATCAGAAAATAAATATTTTATTGAAATAGCAAAGAACCCACACAACCCTCATTGAAAATTGTATTTAAATCTGCAGGTCATCAATGTACTACACCAAACCGACGTAGTAAAAAAACATTCCAGAAATCTGCAAACAACACAAAGAGAAAAAAAAATGTTCCAATCATACATTCCTCATTATTTATGTTTATCTTTTCAAACAGATCACAGTGTCTATATCCTGTATCTATATTTACTCCGGTGATTCATCCTTTATTTAAAGGCATTAAAGGATTTCCTTTATGTAAGTACAATTTTGTTATTAGAATGTATTTTTTTCCCTCGTCAAGTAAAAAAAAAAAGGATGTCAATTTTCCTTCTCGACTTTATTTTTGGAGTACTTGATATACTAAAAAACTGTCATGCCGAAGTGCTATGTAGTCGGGTGTAATAGCTCTTGGAGACCCAATAATCCATATAAGTTCAAGCATCCTTTCCAAGAAATTAAGTCATCATTAGAGAATGGCTATTATGTCTGCCAAATGCAATCATAGAGATTGATCAGACTGTGGACCAAATATTTGTCAGTAACCAGGGAAACTATTGGATCTGCTCAAAAATGTCACTGCACATATATATGGCAGTAATAAGTCCAGTCATCGGTGTAGGAAAATTGCGATGTCTACAGTTTTTACTTTGCCAGAAATAATGGAAGTTATTGTTCCAAGTCCAATTTTAGCAACATCCTCCGAACCAAACACTGCACTTGTAAACTCTGAGCCCACTGCAGGCAAAATATTCTCAGGACACAATTGTTGCTTTCCATGTACACCAATTACTTTTAATCTAGCAAATGATGTAAGAATTTAGCCTGATTTAGTGGAAAGTGTTGATGCAGACTGTATTGCCTCAAGCGATTCATCTACAGAAGTCACATTAATGGCAAATACTAATGTGACAAAATCATGTAAAACTATTGGTTGTTCAACTGATTCCTGGATTGCAAAATTCAACCCAATGTACGACACCCGAAATAAGCACATTCAAGTTGATACTACTAATTTCACCAAACAAAAATCAGTGCAGTGCAACCTTGCACAGCTCCCTTCTCTAAAATTGATGGCTCCATTGGCCCAATCCACAGCTAACAGTAATGTCACAAATGAAGAACATTTTCCAGAACTGGAAGAATGGGAGGAGGAACTCGGCAAGACACGCCTCTAGCTATTTCTCCTCCGTAGGAGCCATTATGGGACTTGTAGGACGTGGGGGCGCAAGTTTCACGCTGCAGCAGCCATATCCGGACCAGAGGGAAGGAGAAAATAACAGCGAATCAATAAGAATGGTAAGATTAAATTTCTATTGCTAGCAATACAAACAGAAGGCTGTAACATTACATTACTTAGGGTAAGTGGTAGCCTTAGCAAAAAAATAAAACAAAGCTTGGGAGTACTTCTTTAAACTTATTACTCTCAAACACAAAGCTCTTCTACAGTGCTGCCCCTCCTTACATCTCCTCCCTCATCTCTGTCTACCACCCTACCCATGACCTAAGTTCTACCAACGACTTAAGAGTACCATCCATCATAATCTGAACCTTATACTCGCGTCTCCAAGATTTTTCTCGTTCTGCACCAGTCCTCTGGAATGCGCTACCCCAGACGATCAACTTAATTTCCATCACTTACAGTATTAAAGGAACAGTGTCATCACAAATAATTTTTTTATATGTTAAAGATGTTAGTGCTTTAATAAAAACGTTTATATTCATTTGTGTGTTTGTGTTTTACTTTTTCTTATTTTTACACTTTTTCTTCCCTATGGGGGCTGCCATTTTTTGTTCCATTTCTGTGTGTGTCGATTAACGACACACACAGACATGGAATACGGCAGCCACAGTCCCATAGGGACTGCGAACGGCTCCCGTCCCATTGACTGCCGTGTACGGCGTCTGTATGGGAACTGCGCATGCGCCGCTCCCACACAGTCCTATTCGAAATTGGCGCCGTCCGGCGCCATTTTCCTGTGGACCGGAAGTCGCGGCCGGACAGTAATATTACTACTTCCGGTAGCGGCTTCCGGACTTGTGCACATGGAACAGCGGCAGCAAACGGAGCGGACGGGCTGGAGGGAGCCGCGGCGGCAGGAGCAGGTAAGAGATTTCAATGTATGTTAGTGTTTGTGTGTGTTTACTACTGTATGTAAACCTACTACACTGTGGGTTACCTCAAAAAATGGCGACACACAGTGTAGGAGGTTAAACCTTTCAAACCCCTCGTTTATCCCGGCACTAGCCAGGATAAAGGATGGGGGAATGCTGAGAGCTCACTAGAGCGAGGGCTTTTAACCCAATGTTGCAATGCTGCAATTTTGGGAACAGTTCCATCTAGTGACCAAAAATGGGTAGTATTATAAATTAGAAATAATTTATAATATTTCCTGGCTCGTGCAAAAAAAAAAAAAAAAATTTGAACAATGTTTAATCACCCACACACTAAATGTTTAATTTTTAAAAAAAAAACATGTTTTTCTGGCAACACATTCCCTTTAAAGGGACACTCCGGACAAAACTAAATTATCCCATGTGTACCATTATGGCATTTCATGTGTCAGTCTCTCATCCGTTATATTTCTTGCTGCTTCTATCTCTATATATATCAGACTGGAATGGTTGCTTAGCATCAGTGTGAATCAGTCTCGGTGACACGCTTGCTCTACTTGAGTCTATGGAGATCTATGTGACACCCATCACAGACGTTAGCAGTTTCTGTACCACACTAGTTTTGCAGAGAGGGGGACAGAAACTTCTATCATCAACTACCACTGATACTTAAACAGGTTCCTGCCACACCGGTATAATGTAGAAGAATAAAGTGCAACCTCCCTGTCTGTATAATTATGGTTTATCATCTTATTTAGGAGAATATAGAGAGAATGATAATCACAGTGTCCCCCAGCATGCAGAACTGGTATGGTCTTTAGCTGGTCACGTGATGCAGTGCTGAAGCATCATTG
Source organism: Rhinoderma darwinii (assembly GCF_050947455.1). Classification (NCBI taxonomy): domain Eukaryota; kingdom Metazoa; phylum Chordata; class Amphibia; order Anura; family Rhinodermatidae; genus Rhinoderma; species Rhinoderma darwinii. The sequence goes on from NC_134687.1 coordinate 146,050,467, forward strand.
GATTGATAGCAAAGCAGTGAGGAAGAGAAAGCTTGAGAAATCTAAGAATCAAGATGGAGGCTTTTTTAAAGCTCAGACAAGGCAGCAGTTCAAAAAGCAAGTACAGTATACATAAAAGAAGTGCAGAGTGTGGTATACAGTGAGGTGGGGAATGCAGACATGGAAAGTTGGGTTTCCCCTGGTGGTTTTCTTTAAGTGTGACAGGCCTATAACATTCCCTAATCTGACTCCTTTCCTTTACTCCCCCCTATTACATTAGTCCTCAGAACTTGATCCCTGGCTACTGTATTTTTTATAAATTATGGCTGGACCATTGTACAAAATAAGCACTTTTTACACTTTGTGTCAGCCCTATTTCCTCATAGATTGTTAAATTGTTTTGTCACTATGTAAGGTCATATCTTGCCTGTACATGTATCCACTGAATTGTAAAGTGCTGCAGAATTTGTTGGCACTATATAAAGGTTACTGTTATAATAATAATTATTATTATTTATGTATTGATTATATCTGTATAGACGCTATAAATGGTGTTCAATGGTGGACAACCCCTTTAATTATGTGTGCAGCTGTAATACAAATCTTAATCCTATATGTTTATTTTATACTTTTGATCCCCCTTTTATTTTATTTTATAGCTAGTTTAATTCAAACAAACTGTGGTGATCATTTATTTACAAGTGTAAAGTATTAAAGCTTTACCTTAACCCTAATCATCACAGGGTGTAGCACTTTTACCCTTTTTCTGTACTACAGAGCAACCATTGTGAAAGATTCTGGTATTGATGAAATCCAGCAGAGAACAGCCAAGCACAAAGCAATTTGCTGTTTAGATGCTAAAGCTATTAAATATGATTTTAAGATAGGCAAAACAGCTATTCACAGTGTATCTAGAATAATTGAAGAATCTCTTTAGTATAATTTTTCTACATTTACATTTGATAAGATGTAATGATAGAGTTGAGGTGTTGGAGAGGACATATTACTACTAATAGTACATATCAAAGATTGTATAACAGAAAAAAATATATATAATAAAATTCAGATATAGTACAACGAGGACCAAATGAATACGTGGAGGCGGGATGCAGATAATAATGTATTTGATTAGTAGTGATGTAGTGCAGATGTAGCCAAGTTTATCTTGGCTGATAACTTGTTGCAGCGTGATATCACACAATAAAAGTCATTGAAAAGCCATTAAAAAAGTCAAGTTAAAGTTTCTTGCCACTGTTTTTAATGCTTCAAAAGCCAAGATGAAGATGGCTACATCTGAACATAGCAAAATAATCTTATCCCAATGCTCATCTGATTGCACTTCTTTGAGAATATATAATATATTTATTGTTAATAGGAGTAGTGGTTGTGATAGTAGCAACAGTAGCTGTTGCTGGTTAATAGTAATACAATTTGTTTCTTTCTTTGGTGTCCTAACTACCAGTGCGCACACACGGGGAGTCCGACAAGTTCCCTCTATGAAGGCCGTTATTTATTGAATTGAATTTCCATCTTGCAAATCAAATCCATAGCCAGCATCCTCACTGGTTCTGGATTCTCATTGCCCTCACTGGGTCCTGATGCCTGGATGTCAGTGTGCGTCAGCCAGGGCAAGGAGCGGTAGTAAATGCCCTAAACTAGTCTGGTGTCTGAAATATATTTTTTTATTGCTCTGGTCTGGGTTCTGTATTTATTTAGGGGATCTGGTCTGGGTCTGATATATTCAAGGGGTCTGGTCTGGGGTCTCATTTATTTAGGGGGTCTGGCCTGAGGTGTGATTTATTTAAAGTGTCAGTTTAAGGGTCTGGTCTGAGGTCTGATTTATTTAGGGGTCTGGGGTCTGATTAATTTAGGGGTGTATTCTGGGGTTTGATTTATTTAGGGGTTTGATCTGATTTATTTTTTTTACTACATTTTTTATTCATTATAAATTCCATCACATTATAAGTGACCCCACTACCACCCCTCAGTAGGCTGTGGAAAATAATTAAAAAAGGAAAAGGAAGGAAAGAGAAAAAAAAGGGGATATGTGCCAATCAATCTACCTAGGTTGGGCTGATTATAGCTTTTACCACAGTTGAACTGCCCTTATCCACCGCTCTTTCATTTAGTCAGATATATGAGCACAACTCCATTTATCCCATATTTCATGGAATTTGACCAGCTGGTTCTTGAATTGATAGATACTTTCTTCTAACCATGTTACTAAATACCTGATTTTTCCCATATAAAAGGAGAGGCATCTGTGGAAACATCCAGTATTAGATTAGCAACCTCAGAATCACTATTTTGGCAATTCTGCGATTCTTAAGACCACTTACTGTATATCCAAAATAAACAATTTGAAATTCAAAGATATATTTTCAACTTGTATGCACGATTAATCTCACTCATCATCAATTTCCAATAACACCACAACTTTTGACATCTACAGAACAGGTGTTTCTATTGCATTGCTAGAAAAAAAACTATAAACCTTTAGATTCTAGAGAGATGACTTTTTGCCACATCTCCAGCATGAATAAACTCAAAGAATCTAAAATCAACAACCACCAAATATTGAGGATTAGAGAGATTGGTCACCAGACTCTCTAGTTGAAGATAAAAAAAAAAAAAGACCTCAGCTCTCACCATTATACCCTCAGCTACTAAGGTATCAAAACTTTTAATTCTTCCTTCCACAAAAAATTGTGTAACCAATGTATTTTATTCTTTGTATCCAAAAACCATGGACCCCCCCCCCCCACCAGCTTTAGGAGATGAGAATCATTCCATATTGGAGTGTATTTAGTTCCGGTCGTTATGCCCTCAATCTCTGTAATCGCCTGCCAGACCGTATACATTTTTAAAAGCTAATGAATACTTTTTGTACGACGCTCTAATTAATTGACCTGATATTGACAGAGTGGGTAATTTGCCTAACCCCAAGAACAGGTGGATCTGGCAGCCAAGAAATACATTCTAAAGTTAGGGGCAGCTAGACCTCCCTCTAAAATTGGGTACGTTGTATACTTATACTTCAACCTTGGCCTTTTTCCCTGCCAGAGAAAATAATTTACATTGCTTTCCAAACAACTGAAATATTTTCCTGATATTCATATAGGTGAATGGACCAGAATATTATTTGTGGGAGGATAATCATCTTTATTAGGGCAATCACACACAAAAAAAACCTGAAACTTTAGAGAATGGCAACAAACGGAAACCAAATGCAACGGAAGCATTACCATTGAAATCAATGTTAAACTATGGTTTCCGTTTTGCTACCGGTTCCTCGGAACTGATGATCGGAAGCCCAACGCTGATGTGAACACACCCTTAGAAGTATAAACTTCCTTAAAATGTGATTCAAATATATTAAGAATCTCTTTGGAATCACTAACCAGATCTCCATTAACCTCTTCACGCGCTGCTCCACAATAGTACGTCCTGCAGAGGGGTTAGTTCCAGATGTACTATTGCGGAGTAGTTCCCGGCAGTGTCCGGGAACCGGGAGGTCAGCTGTCCCCGACAGCTGACACTCCAGCCTTGCCGGTTAGCAGATTTCGACAATTAACCCCATAAATGTGGCGACGGATTGCCGTCGCCGCATTTAGGTGGTTTGAAGCACATCGGCAGCCCCCACAAAGTGATCGTGGGGGCTACCGATGCTTGTCACGGCAATCGGATGTCAGACAATGACCTCTGGGTTGCCATGTACGGAAGCCTCGGAGGAGCAGCCTCCTGCCGCTCCTCCGAGACTTCCTGTCAGTGTGACAGTTACGTCACAATGACAGTTAGAGTACATTACACTACGTGTGTAGTGTAATGTACTCTAGCAGCGATCAAAGCTGCAAGTCTAAGTGTCCCCTAGTGGGACAAGTGGTGAAAAAAGTAAAAAAAAAGATAATAAAAATGTTTTAAAAAGAGTGTAAAAATAAAAGTTATAAGTGATATAAACAAACACTGCATTTTTTTCCTATAAAAGTCTTTCATTATAGGAAAAAAATTAACACATTAAAAAAAGTACACATATCTGGTATCACCGCGTTCGTAACGACCCCAAATATAAAACTATAATGTTATCTTTCCCGCATGATGAACACCCCAAAAAAAATCAATAAAAAACTACACCAGAATCGATATTTTTTGGTCACCACCCCTTCCTAAATAGAGAATAAAAAGTGATCAAAAAGTCGCATGTACCCAAAAATAATACCGATAAAAACTACAACCCGTCCCGCAAAAAACAAGCCCTTACACAGCTTTTTTGACTGAAAAATAAAAAAGTTACAGCTCTCAGAATATGGTGACACAGAGAATAAATTATTTTATAAAAAAGTGATTTTATTGCGCAAACGCTGCAAAACATAAAAAAACCCTATATACATATGGTATCGCCGTAATCGTACCGACCCGCAGAATAAAATATAATGGTCATTTATAGTGCACGGTGAACGCAGCAAAAAATTAACTAAAAAACATTGTCAGAATTGCTTGTTTTTGGTCACCCGGCTTGCAAAAAAATGTAATAAAAAGTGATCAAAAAAATCGCATGTACCCCAAAATGGTACCAATGAAAAGTACAGATTGTCCCGCAACAAATAAGCCCTCACGCAGCTCCGGTGGTGAAAAAATAAAGACGTTCTGGCTCCCAGGAATATGGCGATGCAAAATGTGCAGTGTTTTCTAAAAGCGGATAAGATCCGACACCATTTATCAGTGCGACACCGGCCACATATCTATGAATTATTATTTATTTACCGCATTTTTATACCCTCTTATTATGCCCTGATGTACCCCGCACAGATTACATATGCCCCCACATTATAAACTGAAATACCAGCAAAACCCCAAACAGAAAAACTACCAAGCAAAATCTGCGCTCCAAAAGCAAAATCGCGTTCCCTCCCTTCTGAGCCCTGCAGCGTGCCCAAGCAGCAGTTTGTGCCCACATATATGGCATTGCCATACCTGGGAGAACCAACTTAATGCTTTATGAGGTATTTGTCTTCAGTGGCACAAACTGGGCACGACATATTATGCACTAAAATGACATATCAGTGGAAAATTGCAATATTCACACCATCCACTGTGCATTAACCCCTTTGAGCACTATGACTTAATAGCACGTCATGGTGCGGGGGTGATGTATGGAGTTGGATCACGTGCTGAGCCCACTCCATATGCTGCGGGTGTCAGCTGTGTATTACAGCTGACACCCAGGACTAACAAACAGGAACAGCGATCGCGCTGTTACAGGAGTCTGTAAAAATAACAATACACTGCAATACATTAGTATTGCAGCATATTGTACCCGCGGATCCAATGATCGCTGGTACAAGTCCCGTAAGGGGACTAATAACATGTGTAGAAGAATTAAAGTTATTAGTAGTGAGAAAGAAAAAAGTTTAAAGTTAAAAAAAAAAACCTTTTCCCATTTTTCTTCAAAAGTAATGTAAAAAAATAAACAATTGATATCGCTACGTCCGTAAAAGTCCGAACTATTACAATATACCATTATTTAACTTGCACGGTGAAAACGTAAATAATTGAAACCGCCAAAATCACTGTAGTTTTCGTTTTTACCGCACAGCGAAAGCTGTAAAAACGAAAACCCCAAAAAATGGAATCAGATTTTTTTTCCTATATTACTATATTTTCTTCTCTTTTTTCAGTTTTCCAGTACTTTTTATGGCACTTTAAATGGTATCAATAGAAACTACAATTCCTCCCACAAGAAATAAGCTCTCACATCACTCTACTGACGGAAAAATAAAAAAGTTATGGCTCTTGGCAGGCGGGTAGTGAAAAAGCGAAAATAAGAAAGCAAAAAATGGATCAGTCCTGAAAGGGTTAATTCATTTCTAATGAAAAAAATGTATGACCACATGTTGGGTATTTCCGTACCCGGGAGAAATAGCTTTACAAAAATTGGTTATTTCTCCTTTATCCCTTGTGAAAATGAGAAAATTCAACATTTTAGTGGAAAGAAATTGTGATATTAATTTTCTCCGCCTAATTCTAATAAATTGTGCAAAAGACCCGTGGAGTCTAAATGCTCACTATACCCCTAGAAAAATTCCTTGAGGGGTGTTTCCAAAATGGGGTAACTTGGGGGGCTTCCACTGTTTTGGTCCCTCCAGGGCGTTGCAAAGGCGGCATGGCACCGAAAAACAATGCAGCAAAATCCGTGCTCCAAAATCCAAATGGCGCTACTTCCCTTCTGAGTGCTGCCATGGGTCCAATCAGAAATTTATTACCACATATGGGGTATTGCCGTAATCAGGAGAAAATGCTTTACAAATGTTGTGGTTCTTTTTTTCCTTTATTCCTTGTAAAAATTTAAAATTTCTATGCTTTTTCAGAAAAAAAAGTTGATTTTCATTTTCACTGCCTAATTCCACAAAATTCTGCAAAAAACCTGAGTGGTCAAAATGCTAACTATACCCCTAAATAAATTCCTTGAGAGGTGTAGTTTCCAAAATGGGGTCACTTTTGGGGAGTTTCCCCTATTTTGGTCTCTCCAGGGCGTTGCAAACGCGACACGGCACTGAAAACCAATCCAGCAAAATCCGTGCTCCAAAATCCAAATGGCCTCCTTCCCTTCTGAGCCCTGCTGTGGGTCCAAACAGCAGTTTATTACCACATATGGGATATTGCTGTAATCAGGAGAAATTGCTTTACATATGTTGGGGTGCATTTTCATTTTTACAGACTAATTCTGATAAATTTAGCAAAAAACCTGGGCGGTCAAAATGCTAACTATACACCTAGATAAATTCCTTGAGGGGTGTAGTTTCCAAAATGGGGTCACTTTTGGGGTGTTTCCACTGTTTTGAGACCACAGGACCTCTTCAAACCTGACAAGGTGCCTAAAATATGTTCTAAAAAAAAGGAGGCCCAAAATCCACTGGGTGCTCCTTTGCTTCTGAGGCCAGTGCTTCAGTCCTTTCTCACACTAGGGCAATAAATATTGAGTTTAATTTCTCTGGTAAACCCTTCTGTGTTACAAAAAAAAAATGTATTAGAAATGAATTTCGGCACCTCTACTTTGCTTTGTGAATGCTGATTCGAATACCTTGAGGGGTGCAGTTTTTAAAATGGGGTGACTTCTGGGGATTTTCTAATATATAAGGCCCTCAAAGCCACCTCAGAACTGAACTGGTCCCTGAAAAAATAGCCTTTTGAAATTTTCTTTAAAATATGAGAAATTGCTGCTAAAGTTCTAAGCCTTGTAACGTCCTAGAAAAATAAAAGGACGTTCAAAAAACGATGCAAACATAAAGTAGACATATGGGAAATGTTAACTAGTAACTATTTTGTGTGGTATTACTATCTGTTTTACAAGCAGATACGTTTAAATTTAGAAAAATGCTAATTTTTGCAAATTTTTTCTAAATTGTGGTGTTTTTCAGAAATAAATACCAAAATTATTGACAAAATTTTTTCACTAACATAAAGTACAACATGTCACGAGAAAACAATCTCAGATCTCAGAATCGCTTGGATAGGTAAAAGCATTCCAACGTCATTACCACATAAATTAACATATGTCAGATTTTAAAGAATTGGCTGGGTCCTGAAGGCCAAAACAGGCTGGGTCCTGAAGGGGTTAAAATTAGTGGGTTTTTGGCTATTAACTAAGTTAATTTAGCCTTTACCTGTGATTCTTGCATGATACAGATGGTAAACTTTAGAAAAAAAAGCTAAATTTTGAGCTTTATTTAACCTAACTATATCATATTCTTGTTGTGTTTTTTTCCAACTTCATGGTATTTAACATACCAGGATTAGTAACAAAGGTACTTTGCTATTATCCACCTTATCCTTTGCAGCAATTACTTCTTGTCTGAAAACCTTCTTGTATACCCCTCTTAGGAAAGCCTTAGAGGCTTCCCAGACCCAGTATATCTCGGACATGGGTATATAAACATCAAAAAGTTATTTAATTATTTTCATGCGTCTTAATCAGGGATATCCAATGGACATTAATTTTAAACTGCAAATTCCTACTACGAGAACAAAGATTTAATGTTAAAAAAAAGGTGAGCGATCCAAAAGACCCCTAGTTAAATATCTGGTGCTCCTAATTCTGGGGAGGATAGAAGCATTACCAAACGTCAAGTCAATCCTTGATAGCACTTTATGAGACCTATTAGAACAAGAGTATTGGCACCTCTTTGGATTCCGAATTCACCAGAAATCATAATACCCTAACTCACTCATGCATTTTGCGAACACTGTGGCCTTACCTTCAACCCATGTATTGGCCTCCCTACATTGCTCAAGACTGAAGTGCAGAATATTATTAAAATCTCCTATTATGACCACCGGACAATTTCCTTTATTATACAAAAAAAATCATTAAATAATATCTGAACCCTAGGCCGTTTATATACCTCCACTGGCACCCATATAGAGCCTTGTGAATTGCAATGTACTGTAGAGAAAAAAATTGACCATCATCATCAATACGTGAGGATGAAACCCCCAGTTCTATCCTAGTGTCAATACAATCATTATATCTCTAAAATATTTCATGTAAAATGAGTGAAAATACTCCTTAGCCAATCTTTTAGTGACTAGATGAGCAGTGTCTTTAGTCAAGTGTCTCTAATAAACATAATTGCAGGAAGGTGATTTTTAAGTGCACTAAAAATAGCTAATCTTTTAATCCTCTCTTTAATGCCCCTATATTCCACAATATTAATTTCATGTTCCCCTAAGGCTCTGAAAAGAGAAGGAAAAAAAAAGAGACCCCACTCCACAGCCCACTGCGACCCACCCTTATCCCCTTTTTCCCCCCAACCTGCATCCTCCAAAGAAGCAATTAAAGACTCCTCTGCCGCAGGTCCCTCAACTAACGACTAGCCCCATCTCCCTCTCCTTCTGTCTGCAACAAATTTAAAACATAAACAGTAATATTCCTGTACAAGCATATAATACTTTTTAGCTAATGCCTATGGTGTCTAACTAAATTGCAGCTTTGATTGCTGATACAAACAATGTGTTTTCTCTAGATCACCCTCAACTTTGTGGGATAGAGCATCACATATTGCAGTTTAGCCTGCAGCAAACGTTTTTTTTTTACATCTGGGAATAAAAAGATTTTAGAAATATTTCAGGTTAAGTCCAATGACCTTGCCATCCCCAGATTCTTGGACCTGTCAAAAACGAATAGGTCTTGTACGTGACCATGGAGGGAGGAGGCGCAGTGGGATGCAATGAGCTCTCTGAGTAGCAAAGATTTTAAAAACATTCTCCATTCGAAGTGTCTCCAGAAACCATTTTGTCATAAAATCAACACAGTTCCCTCCTTCAGCTCCCTCTGGGAATTCCATGCATTTAATATTTAATCACCTCAAATGATCCTCAATATCAGTCAACTTAGCGACCATAACGGAATTCTGAGCTTTTAGATCAGAAATATATTTATTCATAGTAGATATATGGTCCTCTAGGCTGGAAATTCTCCCTTCAGACTGTGCAATCCTTGCTTTATCATTGGACATGTCATTGTTTATTAATATATAACCAACGGAGAAAAGGGGACCAAAAGGCGCTGCTCAGGAAAGGATGTCATGAGAGAGGAAATTGTAAATAAATAAATTTATTAGGACTAAGATAGGCTACGCGTTTCGACGCCGGACCGGCGTCTTCATCAGGCAATACACACAGTGCGATATTTACTTCTTTATATACATGGAGGAATTGACAGAGGATTGGCTAACAAATTAGTGAAAAAACCGCCAACATAGGCGGGTCAGAGGTCACACACAGCGTTTGCCTGATGTTTACAAACATATTTTAAAATTTATGTAAAAACATACAATTTTAATGACATAAATGTATTAAAAGAAGTCTCTGAGAAGAAAACCACGAAATGAACCTTGTATTAAACCTGGGCATTTCTAGGGAGAATATATATCTAAAACCGGCCAATGACACGCAAAATTGAACCGCACAACAGTTCAAACAGTGGGAAATGAGCCGCACGATGGACCGCAACAAGCAGGGTCGATTTGTGAATGAAATTTGGACCACTAAACGTAAACAGTAGGTCACGTGGGGCATGGAAAGGGGACCGTAAACATCTGGGACATTCGCCGCAATACTGCAAGGGAGTGTGGACCGGAGCAGAGTACGTAATTAAAAGGTTTTTTCAAGTTGCTTAAAAGTAGGTCAGAAATGTGTATTTAGGACTATGAGATATAACCTTAATATGTGTATTTGATGAGTGTATAAAAGGAACCATAAAAGCATATAAACATAACCACCGTGGTGATGAAATTATATATATATATATATATAAATACATAATTATACATATATACATAATGCGCTGAAAGTACATTTGGGAAGCATGACAAGGACATAAGGTATTTTAATCTAAGGACGTTTCTATGAGGTCATTCAGGCCATTTGGGTGCAGGGTCTCCAATTTGAAGATCCAAAAATTCTCTCTCTGTTTGAGTTTTACAAACCTATTGGGGGTATCTGCTGGGATTTGTTCAATCGGGGTGATAATTAAATTATCAAAACTACAGTTATGTTTGAGGGCACAATGACGTGACACACTCTGTTTTAAAAAACCTTGCTTGACATTAAATCTATGTTTATTAATTCGGTTTCTTAACGTTTGGGTGGTACGACCTACGTATTGTAGGTTACAAGTACACTGCAGGAGGTACACAACATAATTACTGCCACAATCTAAATGGCTTTTAATAGGATAATATATATTGGTTTTTAGAGAGTAAAATTGTATGGATTTCTTTGCGATATTTTTACAGCACAAACACCTAGCATGATTACACGAAAAAGAGCCATTTTGTGTTGATAGATTCAAAGCCTTCTTTTTGTTACTATGTAGCCTGCTGGGGGCTAATAAATTTTTCAACGTTTTTGCTCTTCTAAAGGTGATTAGGGGTTTCGCAGGGAGTAATGTTTTTAAAAAAGGATCGTTGGTTAAAACGTGCCAATGTTTTCTAAAAATGGACATAATATTCTTGCTACTTTTATTGAATGAGGTGATGAAATTGACATTCTGTTTAGTAAATTTGCTTTTGGTCGTTTTTTCAACAACATCAGTATTGGCCGGTATTGATTTTTTGATGCATTCAGATTGGGTCATATTTCTTGCTCTTATCTCTGCACCCTTGATTAGGCTCCTAGGGAAGCCTTTTTCTACGAACCTTTTATTGAGAATCTTGCATTCTTTATCAAAGCTAACATCATCAGAACAATTTTTTCTTATCCTCCGATATTGTCCAAACGGGACATTTTTCAGCCATGGTGTATGGTGTGCACTTTTAAAATCCAAATAGCTATTTACATCCACACTTTTAAAATGGGTGCTAGTGGAAAAATGGTTCCCATTATTTTTAATGGTTATGTCTAAAAAATCAATGGTAGTAGCTGAATAAGTATGTGTAAAAGTGAGGCCAAATGTATTTTTGTTTAAAAATTCAATAAAAGCATTGGCAGAAGAAATATCCCCTCTCCAGATAAAGAACAGATCATCGATGTAACGCTTATAGTAGATGATATGGTTATTAAATATATGTGCGTTCAGGATAAAAGATTCCTCAAAAAACCCCATATAGAGGTTTGCATATGATGGTGCAAAGCGGGTCCCCATCGCGCAACCCTTGATCTGTTTGTAAAAGACGTCCTCAAAAGTAAAAACATTATGTGTTAAGATAAAATCGATACAGTCAATAATAAAATTCAGTTGGCTATTTGGAAAACGGGGGTCTAGCGCAAGGAAAGAGGAAACAGCCTCCATACCCTGTGTGTGTGGGATGTTGGTATATAGCGAGGACACATCTGCAGTGAGAAAACTCAAATCGGATACATTATATAAAGATTGTAGTTCTAGTAATTCCCTAATTAGCTGTGTTGAGTCTTTCAGGTAAGAAGGTAATTTTAAAACCAACGGTTGAAGATGTATATCAATAAAATGTGATAGATTGTTAGTTAAGGACCCTATCCCTGAAATAATGGGACGGCCCGGGGGGTTAGACAGATGTTTATGTATTTTGGGCAAATGATACATAAAGGGCGTTGCAGGGAAAGGGACCGTGAGAAAAACTTTTTCTTTTTTACATAACAGATCGTCAGCAAAAGCGGACTCGATAAGGGATTTATATTCGATTTCATATTTCGGAATGGGATTGAAAGGTAATTTCTCATAAAATGATGTGTCAGAAAGTAGTCTTAAAGCTTCATTGACATAGTCTGCTCTGTCCTGTACCACGATACCCCCCCCTTTATCTGCGGACCTTACCACTATATTGAGGTTTTTTTGTATATTTTTGATCCCTTTACGTTGAGAGTAGGATAGGTTGTCTGAAAATGGGATAGATTGTTCTAAAGTCTTGAATTCGTTGTTTATTAAATTGGAAAAGGTTTCAATTGCAGGGCCACGATGATGGAGGGGGTAAAAATGGGATTTGGGCTGTACATTGGTCCTTACGGGCATGGGGATGTCTGATGGAAGGGAAGCTGTAGGGACCGCAGAGGGGCAAATGGCAAAGTGGCGTAGCAAGGTTATTTTGCGTAAAAATTTGTTGAGGTCCATGAAAATTTCAAAATCGTCTAGAGAGGAGGTAGGACAAAAACACAAACCTTTAGAAAGTAAGCTTAATTCGTTTGTATTAAATGTGTATTTGGACAAATTGAATATTTTTATTTTGTCAACCTGTGTTTCCTCTTGGGTGAAAGGGGTAGGGTCCTTGGAACGACCTCTACCCCCTCTGCATCCTCTGGGTCTAAATCTAGTTTTCTTTTGGATGGTAATTTGTGTATTTTTTGGAAATATGTACTGATGTTCTGGGATTTGGGGCTTTTGGGTAAGGGCAGACTGTATGGGGGAACCGGGGGCATGGTTGGCTGACCGGGAGGACATAAAAAAGGACTGAGGGGGATGGTTTGGTCAGGGAAGGAGGAAAGATCATCTAGTATGGGAGCAAGGGTGGAGGGGGCATGAATATTATGGATAGTGAAGAAGGGAGTGTGTTCAAATGAGGATGAGAGGTTAGTAGAACAAATAGTGAGATCCATGGAATTATTAAAAATGGAAAGATCCGAGACCGAGCCAGGAGGTGTATCTGGTAAGAGATTGATTAATTTTAGATGTGCATCCAAATCGTGAGACTTGAATGCATACTGTGGGATAGTGCCTAAAGGTTTTGGGCAAGATGATGAAATGGCCTGGGGCCCAAAACCATTGGGAATGACAATGGATGGAGTTGCATTGTTTTTTGAAGTGGTGTTACCGATATTTGGTGCTGAGGGGCCACACTTGTGTATGTTCATAACAGGTAGTGGTGAAATGTCCTGATGGGATGATTTATTAATTGATTTATTAAAAGGTTTGGTTTGAGGCTTGAATAGAGGTTTTTTTGTAGATAAAAAGGTGGACAAATTTCTTCTAGGTGGTTTGGGAGAATTAATAGGAGGAAAATATTTGGTGGTCGTAGGACGTGCAGAGGACCAGTCCCCCAATATGTTGTTTAAATAATCTTCCCTATCTCTTGCTAATTTGCGCATTTTTTTGAAAATGACATTTTTCTCAAAAGCCTTTAGATGATCTAAGGTTGATGATTCAAGTTTGGTAAAATCAGGATGTTGAAGGAAAGGTTCGAATTGGCCAATCAAGCCCTCAATGGTGGTTGCAAGGGCTAAACATAATTCAGATCTTTTATACACAAGACGATCAATAAAACCCAAACTACAGTGTTCGATGTAGTCGGACCAATTGGTACTGAAATCTTTATCGGCAGGGTAAGGTGAGTTGAAAAGAAGCCTAAGGCCTCTCGGGGCCATTTTTTCAGAAATGTACAGGTTGAGAAAATAACAATCAATGCTGTGAAACGCTTCTTCCTTCAGTAAATCTTCCAGACGTAAAAACAGTTCTGTCATGGCTTTAGTTAGTTCCGGGTTTATGGGACTGTTCAGAGGTGCCATATCGGCAACTCTTCCGTTTGTATTCAACATTTGTGTTAACAAAGAGTCCCGGGATAAACCCCTTTGGGCAACTGATTCCAACATGATGAATCAATGTGAGAAGGACCACAAGAAACAAAGGGGCCCCCACAGTCAATGGTAGCGATAAACCAGTTGTTAATAAATGTTGATACTGATGATCGGCAATATCCAGGAGATTTGTAAGGCAGCCTGTGTGCGAGGTCCTATACAGTGATGACTGTGTCCAAAATAGGGATCCTCGGTACCCGAGACGGAACACCTGAGGACTTGGGTGTAGGACGTCCGGCACGATGCACTAGAAACAGATAAACAAACACGGCGCCAGAATGTGCAAAATAACCAATAAAAACCAAGGGGCAAAAAGGATGATAGATTGCTCACCTAGGGTTGCGGACACCGGTTAGGATGTCATGAGGGTATGAGAGCTGCTGCCAGGTCCGTGCACAAACAAAGCAAGTTTGTTGTCAAGAAGTGATATATAACCAACGGAGAAAAGGGGACCAAAAGGCGCTGCTCAGGAAAGGATGTCATGAGAGAGGAAATTGTAAATAAATAAATTTATTAGGACTAAGATAGGCTACGCGTTTCGACGCCGGACCGGCGTCTTCATCAGGCAATACACACAGTGCGATATTTACTTCTTTATATACATGGAGGAATTGACAGAGGATTGGCTAACAAATTAGTGAAAAAACCGCCAACATAGGCGGGTCAGAGGTCACACACAGCGTTTGCCTGATGTTTACAAACATATTTTAAAATTTATGTAAAAACATACAATTTTAATGACATAAATGTATTAAAAGAAGTCTCTGAGAAGAAAACCACGAAATGAACCTTGTATTAAACCTGGGCATTTCTAGGGAGAATATATATCTAAAACCGGCCAATGACACGCAAAATTGAACCGCAAAACAGTTCAAACAGTGGGAAATGAGCCGCACGATGGACCGCAACAAGCCAATCCTCTGTCAATTCCTCCATGTATATAAAGAAGTAAATATCGCACTGTGTGTATTGCCTGATGAAGACGCCGGTCCGGCGTCGAAACGCGTAGCCTATCTTAGTCCTAATAAATTTATTTATTTACAATTTCCTCTCTCATGACATCCTTTCCTGAGCAGCGCCTTTTGGTCCCCTTTTCTCCGTTGGTTATATATCACTTCTTGACAACAAACTTGCTTTGTTTGTGCACGGACCTGGCAGCAGCTCTCATACCCTCATGACATCCTAACCGGTGTCCGCAACCCTAGGTGAGCAATCTATCATCCTTTTTGCCCCTTGGTTTTTATTGGTTATTTTGCACATTCTGGCGCCGTGTTTGTTTATCTGTTTCTATTGTTTATTAATGATATATCAGATGTAACCTCTGCAATCTGCACTGAGAACCAATTAATCGCTTTCAAGACATCAAGCAATGAAGGTTCCTTTCCCGCTGCATCTACGGCATACTCATTTTCTCCAGGATTTTTGCCAAACCCATGGCTAAGTGTGGCCTGTCTATCAGTGTCCCCATTTTTTTAGAACCCCCCTAGAGCCTGCATCTTCTTTGTCTTGATAACAGTTTTTTCCAGGGAGTGAATTTAGATATTGCTCCAATCTATTTATTTATCTTTCAATGATGGAGTATTAACACCTTCTGACCATCTTGATTTCACTGCCAGATTTTTGTCCTCTTTTTTTATCTTCCTTTTTCCTAGGCATCATAGCCCACACTTGTACCCTTTAAGTACAATCCACTTTATTCAGAACTGAAATTTGAAGAAAGAACCAGAACTCACCAGGAGCGTAAGATCATAAACAAGAGAAAGTTATATAGCTCTCATATGCTCTCATATGCTCTTTAACAGTTGGCTCTCAGGATTAATAGTAACAAATATATCCCACTCCTGTAATCAGGATAGAGTTTACCTTGAACAATATATATAGCCGATGGCAGTATTTCTCAACTCCTTTAGATTAATAAATATAGAATTATAACAGACCAGAAGTCCTCATATGTTATACAATTACAAATAGATTAATAGTTGACTCAAATTTCAGTGATCACTTACGGATACCCACCAGCACGTTGTCTCAGCTGGATATGAGGACCATTTCTCCCATTCAGGACTTGATCCCAACTAGGTGCAGCATAGAGCTAGCTGTTAAAGCATACAAAAGCATATGAGATCATATGAGAGCTATATAACTTTCTCTTAGCAGCTAAAACCCGTGCCATAAATATACTATGAAGCGGGTTTTAATGACCCCGACCGAAGGACATATATACATAGCCGGCGGTCGGGAACCAGTTAATGCTCATTCCGTCAAACCAGATTACTGTCAGGTCAGTCTCCAACTCCACTTCTGAACACTAACACTAAGGAGGCACAATCTACAGGGGGTGCTATCTACAGGGGGGCTGTGTGTGGCACTCAAAGGAGGGGAGAGTGGACATTATACTGTGTGGGAGGGGGTATTATACTGTGTGGGGGCCACTAAGGGGACATAATACTGTGCAGAGGCACTACAGGGGGCAATATACTGTGTGCGGGCACTACAAAGGGCATTATACTGTTTGGGGGCACTATAAAGAGCATTATAATGGGGGGGACATTATACTTTTTTATGGGGCATTTTTTTATTATGGGAGTAGGGCACCGAAAGAAAATTTTGCACGGGGCGCCATCTATCCTAAGGCCGGCCCTGGTGACATCTTACTTGATTAAGTTACTTATCTTTTATTGTAAGATATCAGCTTAGATTAGCATTCAGGACAGGGGCTGGAAACTGATCCGACAGTAAGCTCGTCTGACAGAATGAGCACTAAGCAGCATCCAGCAGCTTGTAATGTAAGACATGCAAACTGATAATTGTAAATTAAAACCAATTGAAAATATGTTTTATTTACTACATTAAATGCAATAAAAAAAAATATTCTGGGTATTTGGTGCGCACACTGCCTTATCCTACCATTACTATTTGTGTATTGAATGTGTGGCTTACCATTGTTGTTTTTTTCACATCCCCTCTAGATTTTATTCCTGGGAAGTGGGAACAGTACGTCACAGTAGAGGTGCAGCTGGTCAGCAGAACCTGGAGAGAAGGAGGATGGACCGTGGCTTCCTCACTAGCCACCTAGTTGGACAGAGAGGGGCTGAGAATCTATCAGATAGTAGAGAAGGGTGGCAGCAGCAAGCAACTCAGGGATCCCCCAAAAAAATTCTGAGTGTGTTCCTGCTATCTATTTTATATGCTAAAGCTTTCTTTAGGTTAGATGTCTTGGAGATCTTTATAAATAAATGAAGGACTATACAATCACCTCATACTTTGTAAGAAACAATGGTATTTAAATGGCTTTAATATTCATTCAAATGGACGTCTTTCGGGCATCAGTGGTAGTATTTCCTATGTGGCTTGCCAAGTGGCTTATGTTAGTTGCTTCAGGTGGTAGAGGACAGTAGGTAATCTCTGTGACATTTAGGTAAGTAAAACTTTGAGTGGTAGAGTTTCGTGGAAATAGCCAAAAGCAGAATTTATATTTCTTCCCAGAGTTGCATTTTAAAGTAAACCACAGACTAAACAAAATGTTACATGTTCTTTAACAGATCCTTCCTAAGCATTTATTTCTCACGTCATTGAATGGTCAATTCCACATGGAGCCTACATTTATGAACTGAACTTGAATGTTCAGATTTCTAATATTGCAGGTCTTGGGATGTAGTCTTGAGTAGGGTAGCTAGATACACATTGAGCACTGTGACAGGGGAAAATGAAGACAGAAATGGTATACTCCACTTGCATAAAGTTACCTTTTTCTCTAACAGTTGAATATAATAACCTGTTATTAGCTTAATTTCCCCAAAAGTTAATCTTAAACCTGTGAAATTAATTTGCCCAACATTCCTACGAATCCTGCAAATCAGCAAAACTTTAGAAGAAAAATACAATTTCCTCTTAATCGTGCATCTGGTTGGAATGCTGGCAAGAATCAAATCTTCCGCACTGATTAAGTTCAAATCAGACTTGTCAGTGGCTGCCTTAGCATTACATATGATCTCTATACTTCAATTATTTTCTGTTCGTTGTGAAAATACCTGTGTTCTGTGTAAAAAATGCAACCAAAATGTGTCAGCCTTGTGATGTCATGTCCATGTGGTCATATGATATAATTATCTAGTGGCTCTGGTCTGTATATGCATCTGTTCATGACTCTCATGGATCTCAAGAACGAGGAGCCCCCAGATCCCATTTCTATGGAACGCTTGACCATCTCTTTGACCTAGCGTGGAATTAGGAAAAATACTTTCTTTAAATTTAATTGCTTTCTGAATTGACTGTAAAATGAGAGAATTTATAACTATGACAGAAACTGTATTTTATTTTTTTATTTCTTTGTGGGGGTAATTGCCAGTGCTGTCAAGTCTGAACAATTAAAAAATACTGTATTTGTATGTTAAATTAAATGTACCAAATAATATTTATTTTTATAAACACTTAGTCAATCTTGCTTTCTCTTTTATAAAATTGAATTTTTTAATTACGTCCAAGTCCCGAACTTCTTTGTGCTGTGTTTCCAATTTATCGAAAGAAGAAAAATCAAAATGTGGCAAAACAATACTTAACAGGCCATATTGTTGTAAAACTTGACATTTTTTATCTTTTGGGAAATGTGAAGAATAGTTCACAGATGGTGAAATCCATAGTTAATTTGTTGTCTGTTTCTTTTTTTTTTTAATTGAAAGAATCTCTAGCAATCAATATCCACAGAGAATTTACAAAGGCATATGAACATATTTGTAGAAACATTAGTGTTTGCTGTCAGTGTTCAAACATTTCTAGTGGGTTGAAGTGTGATTAACAACATATGCTCCCCTCACCTACTCACATAATTGGCAAGTAGTCACAGGAAGAAATGTAGAGTTTATACACGCTTTAACAGAGAAGTAAATTTAGTCAAATACTCTCCAGTGTTCTATATATATATATATATATATATATATATATACACACATACTCTGATTAGCCATAACATTTTGACTACTGATAGAAAAAGTGAATAACTTTAATTATCTTGTTACAATGGCGCCTGTCAATGCTGATGCTCTGGGCAATTTTCTACTGGGGAACCTTGGGCAGGGCCGTCTCCAGGTTTATCTGGGTCCTTGGGCTACACAGACTTAGTAGGCCCTTTTGCGAGGGAACTTAAGGCGGCAGTAAAATGTCAGAAAATGTCACTTTGTGCCCCCATATAGAAGTTAGGCCCGCAGTTTGTACCCCCATAAATTTAGTGCTCTCTGTAGATAATGGCACACAGCCCTTCTTCCAGCTAGTGCCATACAGCCTCCTTCCTGGTAATGCCACGCAGCCCCCCCATGTAGTGCCACACAGCTCCCCTCCCAGGTAGTGCCACACAGCCCCCTTCCCTGGTAGTGCCACACAGCCTTCCTCCCTGGTAGTACCACACAGCCTCCCTCCCTGTATGTAGCGCCTTTGGGTTTGCCTCTAGGAGTGGAATTCCCAGCCAAAACATTGACGATGCTCTGGCTTGGGATTCTGCTTCAGGAGAAACCCCTGACGTCACTGTCCATATATGGACAGTGTTGTCAGGGGCAACCCCAGAGCCATAGTCCCGGGCAGAGCACTACTAGCACTCTGCCTGGGAATCCTTCTCTTTTCCTGATATCACTGTCCATATATGGATAGTGTTGTCTGGAGCAGAGCTGAAGTCCCAGGCAGAGCGCTATTAAAGGCTCTGCTCCGGTACTCCTGCACTGGGGAAGCCCCTGACATCACTGTCCATATACGGCTAGTGATGTCAGGGCCAACCCCAGAGCCAAAGTCCCGGGCAGAGCGCTACTAGAACTCTGCCTGGGACACTGCTCTGCTCCTGACAACACTGTCAATATATGGACAGTAATGTCAGGGGCTTCTCCAGAAACGGAGTCCTAGAGCAGAGCCACTTCTAGCGCTCTTCCTGGGGCTCCTTCTCTCCTCCTGACATCACTGTCCATAAATGGACAGTGATGTCAGGGGCTTCCTCAGAGACGGAGTCCCGGAGCAGAGCCGCTTTTAGCGCTCTGCCTGGGACTCCTTCTCTCCCTCTGATATCACTGTCCATAATTGGACAGTGATGTCAGGGGCTTCCCCAGAGACGGAGTCCCGGAGCAGAGCCGCTAGCACTCGGCCTGGGACTCCTTCTCTCCTCCCGACATCACTGTCCATATAAGGGTAGTGGTCCCTGGCACTTGCCCGGGTTTGCCGGGTGCTGACGCCAGTCCTGACCTTGGGTACACACATAAATGTGGATGTTACTTTGACACGTACCACCTACCTAAGCATTGTTTTAAACAAAGTACACAATTTCATGGAAACGATTTTCCCTCTTTTAGTAGGATAATGTGCCCGGCCACACTACAAAAATATTACATGAAATTGTTTGTTGAATGTGATAAAGAGTTCTACATGTTGACTTAGCCTCCAATTTCCCCAGATCTTAATCCAGTCAAGCATCTTTGGGATACGCTGGAGAAACAAGTCCAATCCACGACGGTCAATCCTCTCAACTTTTACATGGCTTAAAGGATCTGCTGTAAACGTCTTGGTGCCAGATACCACAGGACACCTTCAGAGGTCTTGTTCTGCCAACAGGCCAGGGCTGTTTTGGCAGCAAGAGGGGGACCTGCAAAATATAAGGCAAGTGGATTTAATGTTATGGCTTATTGGTGTATATTTTGTATCTCCTTTTACTACTAATGTGTCAAAAGGTCACAAACTGTACAATCATCTATTTATAAGGTAGCTGCAACTAGTAGGGTTGTATAAGACTAGAAAAAAACATAATATCAGAAACAGTTTTACTCTTGTCATTCTCTTGAATGAGACTAAGCTTAAATACCAGAAGGCAACTAATACTCTAAACCCACCCTACTATTAATAAAACATAACTTTTATTTATTGAAATTAAATCCCTAATAGAACTCAAAGTTTAAAATCACGACTGGAAATCTTGCGAACATACTGCCCTAAATAGTTGGGATTATCTATTAGGTCAACAAAAGTATGTTCATTGACTAACTAGAGTTTATAGTGCTAATGTGTGAGTGATGTAGCGTAAATGTCAGGGTGTAATTAATAGTGTGGCTGCAGTCTACACTATCACTGGTGATTAATTGCATACAAAAAGCACCCCGCTGCTTAAAACCACAGGTAATAAAGACCCTCAACATGTTTTGCCCATATAAAGCATCCTCCGAGGTGACAAGGCTATATGTTTACAGGATTCGCAGAAGTGATTTTACATTTTTTTAAACAAATACAGATTTGATTTTAGTAAATAAAAGTAATGTTTTATTCTTAGTAAGTTGGACTTTGGTATTAGTTGCCTTCTGGCAAATTGTAGACAGTTGTGATAGTTTTAACCCCAACTACCTACTGGGTTCATTTATATTTGGTGTATTGAGATACAATACCAGACACAGCCCATACACAAGAGTCCACTTTTTCTAATCTCATAAGCTTTAACTCTCCCATAACATAATATAGAATTAATTGTACCAGTGCAAAGAGACGTTTCGACAATTTAAATACATTTTTACTTTAAAAAAAAAAAAAAAGGTTGTTTTTTTTTACAAGGCAAATCAATCGGACACATGGCAAGTCTTTAAAGAGGCTCTGTCACCAGATTTTGCAACCCCCTATCTGCTATTGCAGCAGATAGGCGCTGCAATGTAGATTACAGTAACATTTTTATTTTTAAAAAACTAGCATTTTTGGCCAAGTTATGACCATTTTTGTATTTATGCAAATGAGGCTTGCAAAAGTCCAAGTGGGCGTGTTTAAAGTAAAAGTCCAACTGGGCGTGTATTATGTGCGTACATTGGGGCGTTTTTACTACTTTTACTAGCTGGGCGTTCTGACGAGAAGTATCATCCACTTCTCTTCAGAACGCCCAGCTTCTGGCAGTGCAGATCTGTGACGTCACTCACTTCCTGCCCCAGGTCCTGCATCGTGTCGGCCACATCTGCACCAGAGGCTACAGTTGATTCTGCAGCAGCATCAGCGTTGCAGGTAAGTAGCTACATCGACTTACCTGCAAACGCTGATGCTGCTGCAGAATCAACTGTAGCCTCTGGTGCCGATGTGTCCTCGCTCGTCCGACGCAATGCAGGACCTGTGAGTGACGTCACAGCGTGATCTCTCGAGAACACGCTGTGTGTCTGCACTGCCAGAAGCTGGGCGTTCTGAAGAGAAGTGGATGATACTTCTCGTCAGAACGCCCAGCTAGTAAAAGTAGTAAAAACGCCCCGATGTACGCACATAATACACGCCCAGTTGGACTTTTACTTTAAACACGCCCACTTGGCCTTTTGCAATTCCATTTGCATAAATACAAAAATGCTCGTTTTTTAAAAATAAAAACGTTACTGTAATCTACATTGCAGCGCCGATCTGCTGCAATAGCAGATAGGGGTTGCAAAATCTGGTGACAGAGCCTCTTTAAGTTTTACTGATTCGCGAAACTTTAACAAGTTACAAATATGTAGGGAACACACCAAAATTTAGATAAATTGATTCTACTATCTTTAATGATTAACCCTACTAAGGTCTGGGAAGGAAATATATTTTAGGAATCACGATGTTTTGAAGACAAATTATTTTATATACATGATTAACAGGAAATAGTAAACGTCACTATAATTCTTCAAATAAAAGATACTTTTACTCACAGACATTATGGGGGTCTAGTATTAGTTTTAGTCTCTGAAAAATTAGGTATCAAAATTAGGTATTTAACAAATTGGCCTGGGGAGAGGCATATAATAAGTCTGCTGTTCTTCATACAGTATATGCCATCACAGAGCTAAGGCAATTTGCTGATACATGCAGTGCAATCTTACAATTGCTAGGCAATGCACCATTTTAGAAGAAAAATAATCTGACTGTGAGGTTGGAACTTGATGACTTAATGACTCAACAACTACCACTGACAAATTATCATCTGATTTCCACAACTCTATATGAATGGTGGCAAGCAAAGAGAATGTAGAAAAGCAGTAGCAAGCAGAGTTTGGAGAGTGTGAGAGAGGAGAAAAAGAGAAACACTAAAGTCTGCTCAAATTATTAAATATTCTGAATGGTTATACATGCTATGATAAATGAGAATTTGTTCATTAATTTTCCCGTGATCATAAAGTAAGAAAAAGATGATTGACATTCAATGAAACTTGAGATTCTGCTGCCTGTAAGCATCTGTACCCTATGAATTATAAATAAGATACATGTGCCCAAATGTAAAAAGTAATATAGAAAATGCCATCTATGTCAATGAATTAATGTGGAGCAGATGTCTTTGAATTAAGGACACACAGGTGCTGCCAGGAAGCCAACAGTATAGAATATGGATGCTTGTTAAACATCTGGCATCCACATACATCGCCAGGTGTATTTATTTTAGAGTATATTTCCCAAGTATAAGCAAACATTTTGGGTAATTTCAGGATATCAGCATTTCTCAAATATAGTTTTGTGTACTATTCCACATAAAATCAGAACAAACTTCGGTAGAATAAGAATAAACAAATATCTTACCTGAACAAGCTCAGGATTTGCAATGGATGTTAGCGTTTTGTTACAATTTGAGTCTTACAATTACTATGCTTAGATTTTATTCTACATATGTTCTACATACAGTGGCGGATTAAGTAGACCATGGGCCCTGGGCTGTTACCCAAACTTGGGCCCCCCTTCCTCACCGCCGCCCTGCCGCGCCGTAACTATTTTTAACACTACCTTTTTGGGCAAGCATTAACAGTGTTACGATTTCCCTTGTCACAGCGCGGTGTCCCTACATACTGACAGTATCACACTGTGCAGGGACACAACCTCCTGACAAGGGGAATTGTCTATCAGTCCTGGACTGCAGAAAGACTTTTTGTGAAATACAAGGATTCCTATAATAAAAGTGTCAGGAGAGGTGACAGATTCTCTATAAATCTAGTGACGCACAGGTGACGACGTCTCAGATTCTAGTAGTTTTTTTCCTCTTTTCTTCTCCATCCGGTCCAGCGCTCATGACGACTTCTCCCGGCCATGACTCATTTCTGCAGAATTTGCCACTCAGACGTCTCCTCACTTTTCCAACATTTCCACACCTATAAACGAAAATAAAGTTATCATGGTGCCACATACTGTGCCCCTAAATATAATAGCACCAAACACTGCGTGCCTGAATATAATAATACCACACACTGTAAAACACCACATACACACAGCCCCCTGTACATAGTGCCACACACAGCCCCCTGTACATAGTGCCACACACAGCCCCTGTAGATATTACACACCCCCATAGATATCGCCATACACAGCCCCCTCTATATATCACACATCCCCCCCGTAGAGAGCGTTACAAACAGCCCCCTATAGATAGTGCCATACAGCCCCCCTGTAGAGAGCGCCACACAGCCCTCCCCTCTTGTAAATGACACCAAAAAGCCCCCCCTATAAAGAGCGCCACACACATACCACTGTGGATAGCACTACACAGCCCCCCCTTGTATATAGTGGCACACAGCGCTCCCCCTTGTATATAGTGGCACACAGCGCTCCCCCTTGTATATAGTGCCACACAGCGCTCCCCCTTGTATATAGTGCCACAAGGTTATGTACACATTTAAAAACGTTATATCATAATTTTATATATATATATATATATATATATATATATATACATATATATATATATATATATATATATATATATATATATATATATATATATATTATATATATTAGTATGTGTGTGATTGATTGATTTCATTAAAAAATATTTTCACTTTTTGAGATACAGCTGCATTGTATCCTGTATCCGTCAGGTCAGCAGGACTGACAGAATCAGTGACACACAGGATCCACCTCAAATCTATCACATCTAAGATTATAATTTAGCGCAGGGCCCGTTTCACTGATCCCGTCAGTCCTGCTGACCTGACGGATACAGGATACAAAGCAGCTGTATCTCAAAAAGTGAAAATATTTTTTAATAAAACGGAATTATAAAGTTGCACCAAACACACATTTTTATAAAAAATAAATAAAAACGACGTGATTTTTGCGACGTTTTTTTCCGTAGACATTGCAGGTTTAGTTTTTTATCGTTTTTATGCACACCTTTTTTGCTATTTTAGAATTTTTATTCATAAAGTTTGAAAAGAATAGTAAAAAAATAAGCTTTTTTAAGTTTCAGCTATTTTTTTGGGTAATAACATAGTTTTACCCTAAAATAGACCTGTTATTTGTGATCGTCATTGTTTACCGTAAATTTTAATATATTACATGTCTATATTAGGGTAATTGGGTCAGCGCTAGCGTTACAACAATTATTGGCGGGGGGGAACGTTTTTTTTGGGGTGGGTATTTTATGTGTATTTATTATTTCATTTTACTTTACTATATTTTTATTATTATGTTCTGTTCCTCAAAGGTCAAAAAAGACCTTTGGGGAACTTTATATATATTTTTTCTTTCTTTTACACCATGTTTTTCCACTGTAACTGGAGCTGCACAGCAGCCCCAGTTACAGGGGAAATCAGCCCTCTCATAGTGACGATTGTCACTAATAGGGCTGTGCTGGGTCTAGTTAGACCCAGCAACAGTCTGTCACTAACGGCACCTGGCGATCATGTGACCAGTCACATGATCACCGGGAGGAATAGAGACAGCGCCGCTGCTGTCTCTATTCCTATACACAGCGTTCATTGAACGCTGTGTAAGAAGACATCGGAGAAGACAGAAGCAGCAAAAGCTGCTTCTGTCTTCTCCTCAGGGTCCCCGGCAGTCACTGACAGCCGGAGACCCGACATTCAGCTGCCCGATCGCGTGGGCAGCAAGTTAAAACCCGAGCCGTAGAAAGTCTATGGCTCGGGTTTTAAGGACCCGTCCCTGACCGCTGGCCGTAAAAATACAGCCAGCGGTCGGGAACCAGTTGGGCAGGAGGATAAGCCAACTAACCTCAGCCCCTGTGACCGCCCGGCTCTTCTCTTCTCTTGCAGCTTTGGAGTAACAGAAAAGCCGTCCGTCGCTGTTCTGTTACTCAATGGCGCACTTGTCAGGGAGGCGTGTGCTACCCCTTTCCCGGCCAATTCCCTGCTCCTCCCCTCCTCATCTTCGGAATAGGTTTGGAAGATGATGTGCTGTTCGGGCTGCCATGGGCCCCCTGGGAGCCTCGGGCCCCGGGCGGCCGCCCGAATCGCCCATATGATAATCCGCCACTGTCTACATACCATAAAAATCTTAAATAAGGGTGGATTTGCACGTGGCAGTTTTTGTTGATGAAATTTCTGCAACTGAAAATCTGTTTTATTCATCTTAACTGGGTGTTTTTTGTGCAGCAAGCACCTAGATTTCTGAAAATGCCATTCAAAGGAATGGAACTGATTTTCAGTTTGCAGACATTTTTGCAAGAAAATCTGCCAAGTATGAATTTAACCTAACTGTCTGACTTTTGCATGCTTCTCAAATAGGAGTCTTACAAAAGCCTGAATGAGAAAAAAAAAAGTCTATTTTTCCTGCTAAGCCCCTCTAATATATCAGGGGGCTAACTACGAAGGAATGGGGTGAGATTGAACTAAGCCTGGCCTAGCTGACCTTACTATTCTCCTCATCATGTATTGCTGACAGATAAGGAGAAGGGTTCCTACTTCAACACGCTCTCGGCAAGAGATTAGTTACATCATGGAAGAGAAGGCAAAAACATGCCTCCTGGCATGAGAAGTCATAAGAAGTATAAGGTATATTCTTACTGTAAGCAGCATGTAGTGAGGGATGAATTTACGGTACTCACCCATTTGGATTTTTTTCTTACTGTGTATACACAAACACAGACATATATATATATATATATATATATATATATATATATACGTATATATATCTATATCTATAGATATAGATATAGATATATATACAATGTGCGCTAAGAACCTCCCTATTGTAAGTAGATTTAGCAGTAATGCATATTTATTTGTATTTAGTGACCTAGGTGGCATTAGTGTTCGCAGAGTGCTGTCGCCATTTTCTTGTGTGCTGTATAAATTTGCAGTCACAGACGTTCTTGCACCTGTAAACATGTTATGTTTCATTTTGTTGGAATGTGCTGTTCAAACTTTTGTGTTTATGTGATTCATATATGTGGGGATAGTGACTGCCTTAATTTTTTGATCTTGCACTCCGCCCATTCTGCCCTGGGTGATTTTAATTAGTTTAATGCTGGTTCCTACCATCCCCAAGAATATGTAGGTTTAGTCCCAGTTCTGGGTGGTGTATGTGCAGCGTAGGTTCCCACCTCATAGAGGTCGCCTTGTCGTGGCAAGTGGGCTCACACAATTTGATCAAAATGTGAACCTCCCTGTTGTAAGTAGACTAGACAGTAATGCATATTTATTTATATCTAGTGGCTTAGGTGGCCTTAGTGTCCGCAGTGTGCTACCGCCATTTTCTTGTGTGCTGTATATATATATATATATATATATATATATATACATACACACAGTACTGTGAAAAAGTTTTAGGCAGTTGTGGGAAAAATGCTGCACAGTTAGGTCTCATGCACATGACCGTAATAGTTTTTACTGTCCCCATATATGAATTCATAGTCATCCACAAGTCATCCGCATATACAGCATGCTGTCTGCAAATACGGTCCGTAGTGCATCTGTAGCTCATACGTACGTACAGATCCCCCCCAAAAAACAGGATGGAATCTTGGGTAATCCCCTCACGTCGCATCCTTCCGTCTCTTTATGTAATCCCAGACGGACTCGATGATGTTCGGATCAGGGCTTTGTGGGGGCCATATCATCACTTCCAGGGCTGCTTGTTCTCAAGGCCGATTCTAGCTTTTCTGCTGCCTGAGGAGAAAATTGAAATGACGCCCCCCCCCATTCGCAAAAAAAATAAAAAATAAAAAATCATGGACCCCCACTGATCAGCATGTTATGTGCTATCCTGTAGACAGGGGATAACACTTAATTTTGGTACAACCCCTTTACTTGCAAGGCACACATATGTATATTTAGAAAAAAAAGGCATATGGAACAGTAGCAAAGCAAAAAATAAACCGCGCACATCCTATATAAAAATATATACCAGAAGTGAATATACCGCACAGATCCATATATACCAGAAGTGAATATATCACACATATAAGTATATACCAGCAGTGAATATACCACACATATAAATATATACCAGAAGTGAATATATCACACATATAAGTATATACCAGCAGTGAATATACCACACATATAAATATATACCAGCAGTGAATATACCACACATATAAATATATACCAGCAGTGAATATACCACACATATAAATATATACCAGCAGTGAATACATCACACATATAAGTATATACCAGCAGTGAATATACCACACATATAAATACATACCAGCAGCGAATATACCACACATATAAATATATACCAGCAGTGAATATACCACACATATAAATATATACTAGCAGCGAATATACCACACATATAAATATATACCAGCAGTGAATATACCACACATATAAATATATACCAGCAGTGAATACATCACACATATAAGTATATACCAGCAGTGAATATACCACACATATAAATATATACCAGCAGCGAATATACCACACATATAAATATATACCAGCAGCGAATATACCACACATATAAATATATACCAGCAGTGAATACATCACACATATAAGTATATACCAGCAGTGAATATACCACACATATAAATA
The DNA here is from genome assembly GCF_050947455.1 of Rhinoderma darwinii. Classification (NCBI taxonomy): domain Eukaryota; kingdom Metazoa; phylum Chordata; class Amphibia; order Anura; family Rhinodermatidae; genus Rhinoderma; species Rhinoderma darwinii. The sequence continues at coordinate 146,079,209 of NC_134687.1, forward strand.
TATACCAGCAGCGAATATACCACACATATAAATATATACCAGCAGCGAATATACCACACATATAAATATATACCAGCAGTGCATATACCACACATATAAATATATACCAGCAGTGAATATACCACACATATAAATATATACTAGCAGCGAATATACCACACATATAAATATATACCAGCAGTGAATATACCACACATATAAATATATACCAGCAGTGAATATACCACACATATAAATATATACCAGCAGCGAATATACCACACATATAAATATATACCAGCAGTGCATATACCACACATATAAGTATATACCAGCAGTGAATATACCACACATATAAATATATACCAGCAGCGAATATACCACACATATAAATATATACCAGCAGTGAATATACCACACATATAAATATATACCAGCAGTGACTATACCGCACATATAAATATATACCAGCAGTGAATTTACCACACATATAAATATATACCAGCAGCGAATATACCACACATATAAATATATACCAGCAGTGCATATACCACACATATAAGTATATACCAGCAGTGAATATACCACACATATAAATATATACCAGCAGCGAATATACCACACATATAAATATATACCAGCAGCGAATATACCACACATATAAATATATACCAGCAGTGCATATACCACACATATAAATATATACCAGCAGTGAATATATCACACATATAAGTATATACCAGCAGTGAATATACCACACATATAAATATATACCAGCAGCGAATATACCACACATATAAATATATACCAGCAGCGAATATACCACACATATAAATACATACCAGCAGCGAATATACCACACATATAAATATATACCAGCAGCGAATATACCACACATATAAATGTATACCAGCAGCGAATATACCACACATATAAATATATACCAGCAGCGAATATACCACACATATAAATATATACCAGCAGTGAATATACCACACATATAAATATATACCAGCAGTGAATACATCACACATATAAGTATATACCAGCAGTGAATATACCACACATATAAATATATACCAGCAGCGAATATACCACACATATAAATATATACCAGCAGCGAATATACCACACATATAAATATATACCAGCAGTGCATATACCACACATATAAATATATACCAGCAGTGAATATACCACACATATAAATATATACTAGCAGCGAATATACCACACATATAAATATATACCAGCAGTGAATATACCACACATATAAATATATACCAGCAGTGAATACATCACACATATAAGTATATACCAGCAGTGAATATACCACACATATAAATATATACCAGAAGTGAATATATCACACATATAAGTATATACCAGCAGTGAATATACCACACATATAAATATATACTAGCAGCGAATATACCACACATATAAATATATACCAGCAGTGAATATACCACACATATAAATATATACCAGCAGTGAATATACCACACATATAAATATATACCAGCAGTGAATACATCACACATATAAGTATATACCAGCAGTGAATATACCACACATATAAATATATACCAGCAGCGAATATACCACACATATAAATATATACCAGCAGCGAATATACCACACATATAAATATATACCAGCAGTGCATATACCACACATATAAATATATACCAGCAGTGAATATACCACACATATAAATATATACTAGCAGCGAATATACCACACATATAAATATATACCAGCAGTGAATATACCACACATATAAATATATACCAGCAGTGAATACATCACACATATAAGTATATACCAGCAGTGAATATACCACACATATAAATATATACCAGAAGTGAATATATCACACATATAAGTATATACCAGCAGTGAATATACCACACATATAAATATATACTAGCAGTGAATATACCACACATATAAGTATATACCAGCAGTGAATATACCACACATATAAATATATACCAGCAGCGAATATACCACACATATAAATATATACCAGCAGCGAATATACCACACATATAAATATATACCAGCAGTGCATATACCACACATATAAATATATACCAGCAGTGAATATACCACACATATAAATATATACTAGCAGCGAATATACCACACATATAAATATATACCAGCAGTGTATATACCACACATATAAATATATACCAGCAGTGAATACATCACACATATAAGTATATACCAGCAGTGAATATACCACACATATAAATATATACCAGCAGCGAATATACCACACATATAAATATATACCAGCAGCGAATATACCACACATATAAATATATACCAGCAGTGCATATACCACACATATAAATATATACCAGCAGTGAATATATCACACATATAAGTATATACCAGCAGTGAATATACCACACATATAAATATATACCAGCAGCGAATATACCACACATATAAATATATACCAGCAGCGAATATACCACACATATAAATACATACCAGCAGCGAATATACCACACATATAAATACATACCAGCAGCGAATATACCACACATATAAATGTATACCAGCAGCGAATATACCACACATATAAATATATACCAGCAGTGCATATACCACACATATAAATACATACCAGCAGCGAATATACCACACATATAAATGTATACCAGCAGCGAATATACCACACATATAAATATATACCAGCAGCGAATATACCACACATATAAATATATACCAGCAGCGAATATACCACACATATAAATACATACCAGCAGCGAATATACCACACATATAAATGTATACCAGCAGCGAATATACCACACATATAAATATATACCAGCAGCGAATATACCACACATATAAATACATACCAGCAGCGAATATACCACACATATAAATGTATACCAGCAGCGAATATACCACACATATAAATATATACCAGCAGCGAATATACCACACATATAAATATATACCAGCAGCGAATATACCACACATATAAATATATACCAGCAGCGAATATACCACACATATAAATACATACCAGCAGCGAATATACCACACATATAAATGTATACCAGCAGCGAATATACCACACATATAAATATATACCAGCAGCGAATATACCACACATATAAATATATACCAGCAGTGAATATACCACACATATAAATATATACCAGCAGTGAATACATCACACATATAAGTATATACCAGCAGTGAATATACCACACATATAAATATATACCAGCAGTGAATATACCACACATATAAATATATACCAGCAGTGAATATACCACACATATAAATATATACCAGCAGCGAATATACCACACATATAAATATATACCAGCAGCGAATATACCACACATATAAATATATACCAGCAGTGCATATACCACACATATAAATATATACCAGCAGCGAATATACCACACATATAAATATATACCAGCAGTGCATATACCACACATATAAATATATACCAGCAGTGAATATACCACACATATAAATATATACTAGCAGCGAATATACCACACATATAAATATATACCAGCAGTGAATATACCACACATATAAATATATACCAGCAGTGAATACATCACACATATAAGTATATACCAGCAGTGAATATACCACACATATAAATATATACCAGCAGCGAATATACCACACATATAAATATATACCAGCAGCGAATATACCACACATATAAATATATACCAGCAGTGCATATACCACACATATAAATATATACCAGCAGCGAATATACCACACATATAAATACATACCAGCAGCGAATATACCACACATATAAATATATACCAGCAGCGAATATACCACACATATAAATATATACCAGCAGCGAATATACCACACATATAAATATATACCAGCAGTGCATATACCACACATATAAATATATACCAGCAGCGAATATACCACACATATAAATATATACCAGCAGTGAATACATCACACATATAAATATATACCAGCAGCGAATATACCACACATATAAATATATACCAGCAGTGCATATACCACACATATAAATATATACCAGCAGTGAATATACCACACATATAAATATATACCAGCAGCGAATATACCACACATATAAATATATACCAGCAGCGAATATACCACACATATAAATATATACCAGCAGTGCATATACCACACATATAAATATATACCAGCAGTGAATATACCACACATATAAATATATACCAGCAGCGAATATACCACACATATAAATACATACCAGCAGCGAATATACCACACATATAAATACATACCAGCAGCGAATATACCACACATATAAATATATACCAGCAGCGAATATACCACACATATAAATACATACCAGCAGCGAATATACCACACATATAAATGTATACCAGCAGCGAATATACCACACATATAAATATATACCAGCAGCGAATATACCACACATATAAATATATACCAGCAGCGAATATACCACACATATAAATATATACCAGCAGTGCATATACCACACATATAAATATATACCAGCAGTGAATATATCACACATATAAGTATATACCAGCAGTGAATATACCACACATATAAATATATACCAGCAGCGAATATACCACACATATAAATATATACCAGCAGCGAATATACCACACATATAAATATATACCAGCAGTGCATATACCACACATATAAATATATACCAGCAGCGAATATACCACACATATAAATACATACCAGCAGCGAATATACCACACATATAAATATATACCAGCAGTGCATATACCACACATATAAATATATACCAGCAGTGCATATACCACACATATAAATATATACCAGCAGCGAATATACCACACATATAAATATATACCAGCAGTGCATATACCACACATATAAATATATACCAGCAGTGAATATATCACACATATAAATATATACCAGCAGTGAATATACCACACATATAAATATATACCAGCAGCGAATATACCACACATATAAATATATACCAGCAGTGCATATACCACACATATAAATATATACCAGCAGCGAATATACCACACATATAAATATATACCAGCAGTGCATATACCACACATATAAATATATACCAGCAGTGAATATATCACACATATAAATATATACCAGCAGCGAATATACCACACATATAAATATATACCAGCAGCGAATATACCACACATATAAATATATACCAGCAGCGAATATACCACACATATAAATACATACCAGCAGCGAATATACCACACATATAAATATATACCAGCAGCGAATATACCACACATATAAATATATACCAGCAGTGCATATACCACACATATAAATGTATACCAGCAGCGAATATACCACACATATAAATATATACCAGCAGTGCATATACCACACATATAAATATATACCAGCAGTGAATATATCACACATATAAGTATATACCAGCAGTGAATATACCACACATATAAATATATACCAGCAGCGAATATACCACACATATAAATATATACCAGCAGCGAATATACCACACATATAAATATATACCAGCAGTGCATATACCACACATATAAATATATACCAGCAGCGAATATACCACACATATAAATATATACCAGCAGCGAATATACCACACATATAAATATATACCAGCAGTGTATATACCACACATATAAATATATACCAGCAGTGACTATACCGCACATATAAATACATACCAGCAGCGAATATACCACACATATAAATATATACCAGCAGCGAATATACCACACATATAAATATATACCAGCAGCGAATATACCACACATATAAATATATACCAGCAGTGAATATACCACACATATAAATATATACCAGCAGCGAATATACCACACATATAAATACATACCAGCAGCGAATATACCACACATATAAATATATACCAGCAGCGAATATACCACACATATAAATATATACCAGCAGTGAATACATCACACATATAAGTATATACCAGCAGTGAATATACCACACATATAAATATATACCAGCAGTGCATATACCACACATATAAATATATACCAGCAGCGAATATACCACACATATAAATATATACCAGCAGCGAATATACCACACATATAAATACATACCAGCAGCGAATATACCACACATATAAATATATACCAGCAGCGAATATACCACACATATAAATATATACCAGCAGCGAATATACCACACATATAAATATATACCGGCAGTGAATATACCACACATATAAATATATCAAACACAAGAAAGAGAAACGAGCTTATAGCCAGATTGTATATAAAAAGTAGCGTTTATTTAACACATATAACAAACAGAGTGAAAATTGAACAAAAGGACAAGACCCTAGTATGAACATAGGAGCAGTTACTGACTCTTGCAAAACACTGAATATATGTATATGGGCTATAAGTCATGTGTAGACCCACAAGGGGTAGTCTACCCTATTTGATAATTAATAAACCGTATATATGTATGTTAAGTTAATAGTAGAGTAAGAAAACAGGGGAGACTATCGATTAATGCTAGTGCATCAAAATGCTGTTTGAAACAAACAGCGATAAATTACCCATAAATGCAAGAAAGAATGGTAATCAATACACATCCCTCCCTGAGGAAGCAGTTTTAGCGAAACGCGCGTTGGGGTCCATGTGCAGGAGCCAGTATTGATTACCATTCTTTCTTGCATTTATGGGTAAGTTATCGCTGTTTGTTTCAAACAGCATTTTGATGCACTAGCACTTTATTTAATCGATAGTTTCCCCTGTTTTCTTACTCTACTATTGACTTAACATACATATATACGGTTTATTAATTATCAAATAGGGTAGACTACCCCTTGTGGGTCTACACATGACTTATAGCCCATATACATATATTCAGTGTTTTGCAAGAGTCAGTAACTGCTCCTATGTTCATACTAGGGTCTTGTCCTTTTGTTCAATTTTAACTCTGTTTGTTATATGTGTTAAATAAACTCTACTTTTTATATACAATCTGGCTATAAGCTCGTTTCTCTTTCTTGTGTTTGATATACAATATGGAGCTGCCTATGTGGTAACTTATGGGGGGACTCTACTGCTGTGAATCATGCCCAGCCCTTAGTTCAAATGCTTTTGGAGTGCATATATTGTTTACATATAAATATATACCATATTACCTTATAGATATATAAATCTATCATCTATCTATCTATCTATCTATCTATCTATCTATCTATCTATCTATCTATCTATCTATCTATCTATCTATCTATCTATCTATCTATCTATCTATCTATATCTATCTATCTATCTAATATTACCTATCTATCTATCTATCTATCTATCTATCTATCTATCTATCTATCTATCTATCTATCTATCTATCTATCTATCTATCTATCTATCTATCTATCTATCTATCTCATATGTATCCATCCATCCATCCATCTATCTATCTCTGGTTAGAGATGTGGGTGCAAGCCCAAGGGAGCAGACCAAGTTCCCAGTAATACAGAGATCCAAAAAAATAGGCAGCACACTGTAGATTCAGTGAAAAAAGAGGGTACTTTATTGCCCCATGTGCGACGTTTCAGCTCAATCCACTAGAGCCTTTCTCAAGCAAAAGACATGTGAACACACAGCAGTATAAATCAAGGTGCCAATCAGCAAATACAAAAGCAACAATCATGTACATACAATGTCAAAATACAAAGTTAGTGTCAAAAATTACATTTGTGATACATCAATATAGGGACAGCATAGAGACAATACTGACAAAACAATATTTAGTGTGACCATACACAATAAAATGTCAAAATAGTGTAAAGTATCAATCAATATTGATATATGCAGCTGTGCAATCATAGTGAGAAAAGGAAAGGGGCATTGAATTAAGGGTATGTTCACACGGCCTATTTACGGACGTAATTCGGGCGTTTTTGCCCCGAATTACGTCTGAAAATAGCGCCTCAATAGCGCTGACAAACATCTGCCCATTGAAAGCAATGGGCAGACGTTTGTCTGTTCACACGAGGTGTATATTTACGCGCAGCTGTCAAATGACGGCGCGTAAATAGACGCCCGCGTAGAAGAAGTGACCTGTCACTTCTTTGGCCGTAATTGGAGCCGCTATTCATTGACTCCAATGAATAGCAGCGCTAATTACGGCCGTAATTGACGCGGCGTTCAAGCGCCTGCACATGCCGGTACGGCTGAAATTACGGGGATGTTTTCAGGCTGAAACATCCCCGTAATTTCAGCCGTTACGGACCCCCGCCGTGTGAACATACCCTAAAACTGATATCACCTGAGGAAACACGATCATATCGCTGCAATGGCGGCGTCCACGAGGCCCTACTGTGCATGCGCGTAAGTATGGCTAAGCACTGTAATGACCCGGATGTGTGACACAATTGGCGCATGCGCACTGCGCATCGAGACATGCAGACACCATCTTGGATACTGGTAAAAGGGAGGTAAAGATACTGGCTTAGCAATGTGCCTGTGTCAGAATGTTTAAAAATGAATATATCAATAAAGACTAAACGCATACTAGCTGAGGATAGTACAGGGAGGAAGGCACCGGAGCATATAAATCACAGGGACCCAGACACCGAGCGGCTACTATCCAGTAAGGGGGGGTTACGCTCTATTTAGAATATAGAGACGGGAGGAGGTCCCCTGTCCGCTATCAGCAGACATCTGCCACCAACTAAGGGAAAGCACTGACACCTATATGCGTGGATGCCACACATATGTGTCCTGATGTATTCCCAAACATCCCAAGACTTATCAATAAGCCTGATGAGAGACAAAACTGGAGGAGGACTTGCGTCATAATGGGTTCGAGCAAAAGGTGACTATGCATGCCTATAGCCAACTCATATCTCACTCAGGTCTAGAGAGCATCCATGTAATTCGAAAATTAGTACCATAAAACACAATCGTAGGGTAACCAGCCATACAGAAGATATAAAGCAATGATTCAATGAGTCCACAGGAGTGATATCCAGATAGATGTGACTTCATCTACAATAAAAAAAGAATGATTAGTATCAATTCAATAAAGTTCAATTATCATGTCAAATATACGGAAAACGATGTCTACATGTACCACCGATGAGAATCAGTGTCTGCTCGGCTGTTTCCATAACCTCTATAGCAAAAAATGGAGGAAGCTGAGTGTGGCCCCCTCTCCAATAGTCTCTGCCTGTAATCTACAGCCAGTAGCCACCTCAACACTTAAAACGGGGTTGGAGTGATCCCCATGGTCTATCAGACAATTGTGGCATATTCTGTGGCTATGCCATAAATGTTCAAGTTGGGAATATACTTTTAAGGACATAAGTAATGTTTTTTATTTTTTCATCACCGTATTCCAAAAGCCATACCTTTTTGATTTTTTCATTGACATAGTCGTATGCGGGCTTCTTTTTGCAGGATGAGTTGTATTTTTTACTGGTACCGCTACGGGGCACATATAATCTATTGAATAACTTTTCTTCATTTATTTTAGGGGGGATGAAAAAAATAACCAGCAATTCTTCCATAGTATTATGGGCATTTGTATTTACGGCATTCACCCTGCGATATAAATGACATGTTAACTTTATTATGTGGGTCGTTTTGATCACGACAATAATAAATTTATATGTTTTTATGTTGTTTTTTATTTGGACAATAAAAACATTTTTTTTTTATGTATTTGTAACTGTGTCATTGTATTTCAAGTGCCATTAGTTTTTTATTTTTCTATAGATAAACCTTTATGAGAGCTTGTTTTTTTGGGGTATCATTTTGCATTAATGGGGTTATCCCAGAATTTATCATTTTTTAATAACCCCTGTAGATTTCTAACTATAGAAAACAAAGTCTAACATGCTAAATCAACTAGCAGTATTCCTTCTTTTTTTCTTCGCTTCCTCCACCGATCCTGCCTGAGAAGCTCCATTTTCTGTAAGCGTCCTGCATCTCCTCGCGGTTCCCCATTCCTCGCTGTGATATTATATTTTTAGGTATAATCATACATATGTAATTACTTTTTTTTCCCATTAATTATCTCATTGGTAGTTCCAGTGCTACTACTCTACATAGACGATAATGTTCAGTTTAAAAATATATACAAGGTCCGGCACAGCCGTAGGGCTAAGAGAACTGCCTGCACGGCACAGAGATCAGAAATTAATAGAGAATAATACAACTTGCCTGCGCTCATACCACCCGTCTTTTAAGTAATATTAGCCACAACTCACACTACAATTCTACCCGTGGACCCCCCAAAAAACATCTCATATCTACTGTATAACATGTAGTAATCTGTCAAGAGTAAATGTATAGACGTACCACTCCAGGTTCACCTGCTGCTCCATTGCATTTAGCTGTCGCTCTTGCCATTTTCCACTACGGACATGTGCATAACAACAAAGAGCAGTATGCTTTGGATGAGACCGACAGCGAAATTCCGTTATTAAATATTGTCATGTGCATTGCGGCAATTCCAATTATGGAGGTTTTTATTTTTTCCATAACAAAGCATTTTCTATGGGAAGAAAGTGTTCTTGATGTTTGTTTTTTTACTTCAGATTCTTATGGAATTTTGATTGGTTACTATGGGCAACAAATCAATTTGTAACTGTAACTCACAGCCGAAAAATAATTCACTTTTAAGAATTTACTGTAATGTGTAAAAAGTTCTTCTAGAGATTTCCCTTTGTCTTTGCCAAGTCTATGCTATCGATTGAAATGAATGAAAACTCTAATAGGAGATGTTAGAATTGCTAGCTCCAAGAGTGTATGTAAAAATGTTACAGACACATTACTATATAACTTGATAGCTTCACCATATATCTGGAATTGCTCTGTTCCTATGACAAGAGATAAGAAATATATTTCAAATTGTCTCTGATGCCTGTTCACCAAATAGGATTTAATGGTCTGTTCTGCAGTAATTCAGAAAGTCAGAGTGACCAAGAGTCATTCTCATTATTGAAGTCAATCTCCCTTACCGCTGGATTTAGCAATAGGCACAGTAGGCTTGTGCCTACAGGTGAGACTGGAGATGGGGCACCTGCTAAGGGGATAATTTACATAAACATACACCGAATAGTGTGTAATTATATGTCAATGTGTATTTATATGTTAATTAGGTTACCACAGTGCCGTGGGATAGAGGAGGACATCCAGGAATGGATCAGCGAAAGGTTGCAGAGGGTGCAAGATGCCAAAATGTTCTGCTGTATTTTGTAAGACCATACAGACAATTTAGATCCATTAATTACTGTATGTGTGGCCTACTTGATGGAAGGAGTCTAAGTCACCAGACAATCTGTGCCTGCAGGCTCCTGAGATGTAAATCTGGTACTGATCCCACCAATATTCCCATGCTATGGTCAGTGTGGGAAAATAAAATCATTCAGCCAGAGTATGGGCTCTGCTCAGATTCCAGTTAGTGAAGCTCCATTCCACAATATTCCATTAAGTCCTGACCAAAGCATTAAATAAGTATGAAGAAATAAAAAGAAAATCATTTATTATATTTTGCATCATACAATAACCAGGTAAATTTTCTAAAATATAAAAAAAACAGTATTATTTATTCTCAATAAAATATGATTTCTTTATAGCTTTATTCCTAATTCACCATGAAAATAATACAATTATATTAAAATCCCCTAAAATGTACATTATATAAAACTTCTAAAGCAGAACACTTAGCAACCAGTTACATTCTATAAAAAAAATTACAGTAGGTGAAAGAAAAAAAAAATCATAAAAAGGTTAATTAAAAATATATTCTCTTTTCATTAGGGTTCAGCAAATGCTAAATCAATACAAGGATACCTGGACATTTTAACTTGCTCATCCATCTAATCATCTTGTTCTCATTCAATATTTTATGATAACTAAAATATGTGAAGTTCTCTAACAGCACTCCTGAAATAATTATCAGCATCCCTTCTCTGTGGCACATTTATTGCACTCTGACATGATATAGATAACATGCGACAAATTGAGCAGTCTCATGAAAAATGCTGCTCTACTGTTCTCTAATAAAGTGCACCAATTAAAGGCATTCGTTAGAGCAAAATACATGTCTTTCCTGTATAAAAATCTTAAATATATAACAATGTTCTCAGTGCCCTTGCTATGCAGTAATAGTAATTGACTCAATCATATTAAAATATTTCATCAAATTACATAAACTACATTACAAGCTGAATGTGTTCCCTTACATAGATTACAGTTCAATTATTTCCATCATCCTAGAAATTTCTTGTAATAGTTTAATACATCTCAGCTTTGATTGTTTTAATTAAGCAAGTAAATGGGGTTTTCATACCTCTTATTAAAAATTGGCTGTAAAGCTTATACTCTACTGTGACATTTATTGCAATGGTGCAATAGGAAACTGCAGGATTTACTCAAGTTATAAGGCTAAAATGGCTTGTATTCATATTTCATATTACAGATATCATGGTTGACATGGTAAGTCTGGCAATATTACTAATGCAAAACAATAGTATTGACCAGCACTCCAATACTGGTAGTATGCTTGCTATTACTTTGTTAAGTATTAATGTGGAAATAACTTAATTGCTGCTACAGTAATAAAAAGGTATAGTCACAAGAAAGTTTTTGCAGAATAGCCCTTCATCAGACTCAGCATAACCGTAGGTTTGATAGCCCTAAGCCTACAGCATAATTAAAAAGGCAATAAATATTATCAGTTACAATGAAGTTTATCTTCTTGTGGACACTACTATCAAATGTTCCCTATAAAGAGTATAGAGTATATCAATAGGGAATGCTAAATTGGTCCTCTACGTTCCAGTTGCACTGCAACGGATGTTTGGCTCACAATCATCCCGAATAAACTGCACTCTGATAGATGCATACAATCAATATTATTACACATAAAAGGGTGTTTGGTAGAAGCCCTAAATTTAGTACTTAATGGGGTTAGTCCATGAAAAACAATTATCACCTATTCACAAGATAGGTGCTAAATATTTGATCACTGTTGGTTAGATTACTTTATAGATAGAAATGGAACCAAAATGTTCCAAACCTCTTGATTTATTCAGTATTGGGTATCAGCGCCACGAGCAGAAATACACGCACTTACACGCCTTGGCATGCTATAAATGAGGTTATTAATGGTTGTCTGAGGAATGTTATGCCATGATGACTGCACTTGTGCACGCAAATCCTCAATCCTCAAAATTGGCTGCTGGCAGCTCCTTTTGCAATTGCCAACCAATGAAGTCCCAGATGTGCTCGATGGGAGATAAGTCCAGAGACGCTACAGATCATGGTAGCAGATTTAGGCCACGCAGGCTACTGAAGCCCAAGCAACATGCAGCCTTGCTTTGTCCTATTGAAAAACGGCTTCTGAGACACTTTGGAGAAATGGCCGTACCACTGGTGCCATGACCAAATTAATGTAATGCCGAGCTCTTAGTGTACCTGAAATGAAAACTAGAGGGCTCCGGCCACCGTACATTATGCCATCCCACACCATAATCACAGGAGTAGGACCGGTGTGACGTAACGTTCCCTTGTGAAGACCTCTTCATTGAGTTGTCCACGTGGTCTCCAGACCAATCTCCGGCTATCAATGTGTCCGAGACAAAAGCGGGACTCATCACTGAACAGGATAGATCTCAATACTAGCTTCCATTGCTGTCTTGCTGTGCACGATGATAACTTTTGAGAGCGGTGGCGTGTGGTCAATGGAACACCTGTAACTGGATGTCTGGCTCGTAGCCCAATGTCATGCAAATGCCTTCTCACTGTTTGTGTCGACAGTGGTTGCTGCCCTAGGCTTGAAATGTGACATCCAAAAATTTGATCATTTGCAGATATTAGCGACACCTGCTACTTCCTCAATGTGCATAACCTTACGGCTTGCCCTTCTTGGCATTGCAATTTCAATGTTGAGGAATGTACAGATATAGCCAAGTTTATCTTGACTCTAATAACTTGATGCACCATGATATCACACAACAAAAACCATTGAAAAGCCATTGAAAAAGTCAAGTTGAATTTTCTTGTCACTGTGTATTTAATGCGTTAAAAGTCAAGATATAGATGGCTACATCTGTATAATGTGTGTGGGTCCAACTCCAGGGTCAGCACTAATTAACACAGTCATGTCCATACAAATGTAGTTCTACAGCTTAGCCATTTCAATGAACGGTATTGATCAGGGTTGAACCGCAGTACCAATGGAATTATTCATGATGCCATCCTATTGACTATGTAAGGTTTTCTTTAAAATGGGAGATGCCACCAGCAAGTGACACATACAAACATCCATACTGTTGTGGAAGTCTGCATTTGTCCCTTATAGTCATGGAGCACAAGAGCACATTATCACCAGAAAAAGAGCAAGATGGCTGTCACGGCCCAGCATTGGAAAGCAGGTAAATATTATGTACTAGTTTATGTTTTAACCCGTTGCGTACCTGCTCCGCAATAGTACAGCTCATTGAAGCGGACCTTCGCCATACTATTGCGGAGCAGGAATAAACTGTCACTATGTGAAATCACATAGTGATAACACAGCGACGGCAGCTGTCATTGACAGCTAACTGTCTCTGTTACCGGTCTGGGTACCAATCAGCAGGCCCCCATGCCGGCGATTGCTGTGATTGGTCAGTCTTTAGAGACTGACCAATCACAGGCGTCTGTGACGTCGTCTACAGGAGAAAGCTCCTGTCACTTTCTCTGATCTCCTCATTTCTGTGAGATCCGTAAGGAGATCAGAGAAAGACAAGGAAAAAAAAAACAAACACAATTTTTATTAACCCCTTCCCGCAAATGGGCGTATAGTAACGCCCTGAGGATGAAGCGGGCACAGGAGCTGTGCGCGCTCCATCTTCATCGGGTGTCGGCTGTAAAATACAGCCGACATGTCACTACATCTTACTGTTATCTCCGATCACCGTAGTTTAACCCCTTAAATGCTGCTGTCAATAGCGACAGCAGCATTTAAGTGATTGATACAGAGGGAGGGGGCTCCCTCTGCACCCTGTTAGTCCCCCCGCAAAAAATTGCGGTGTTCTGATGGTTGCAATGGCAACCAGGAAGCCCAGCAATGGCTTCCTGGTTGCCAGGTACGGGAGCGTATTAGGTCCTGCCCAAGGCAGGATGTAATAGGCTCAACTGTCAGTTGTAAAATAAAAGTTACAATACACGCACTACACAAGTACAGAAGTAGTGCAGTGTATTATACAGGTGATCAGAAGATCAGATCTTCCAGTCTCCTAGTATGTGTAAAAAAAAAACGTTTTAGATAAATAAATAAATAAATAAATAAAAGTCTTACGTAAAAAAACAATAATCGCCCTGTTTCCATGATTAAACCCTTTATAATTAGAAAAAAAGAAAAAAACAGCTAGATATAATAGGTATCACAGCGTTCGTATCGGCCAGACCTAAAAAAATATCATATTATTTATCCCGCACGGTGAACACCGTAAAAAAAATACAATAAAAAACAATGGCAGAATTTCCTTTTTTGGTCACGTTGTTTCTAAAAAAAATGGAATAAAAAGTGATCAAAAAGGCGCACGTACCCAAACATGGTACCAATTAAAATTACAGTGTGTCACACGAAAAACAAGCCCTCACACAGCTCCGTCGACAAAAAAATAAAAAAGTTATGGCTCTCAGGATATGGTGACACTAAAAGATTATTTTATTTAGAAAAAAGTGTTTTTATTGTGTAAAATTAGTAAAACATATAAAAACGATATAAATTGCCGTAATCGTATCGAACCACAGAATAAAGCAAACATGTTGTTCATACTGCACAGAGAACGCCGTTAAAAATTTATAAATAAAACAGTGAGAGAATTTCTGTTTTTTGGTTTCCTCACCTCACAAAAAAAGGAATAAAAACTGATCAAATTACCACATATACCCCAAAATGATACTACTAAAAACGACAGCTCGACCCATGAAAATCAAGCGCTCACACAGCTTGTCAACGGAAAAATAAAATGTTATGAGTCTTGGAACGCAATAATGCAAAACGACGGCCCAAACTAATTTATATGTGCAGCAGTTCTTCACCAAAAACCCCACGTCATCATTTGCTAGCCCCCACTGGTAGACCCTGTAAATGCAGCGAAAACAATGACATTTTGGGGTCTGTGCTACATATGGGGCTAGTGAAGAAGTCAAAGATAAGGCAATGCTGGAGTGCGGATATTTTGTACAATACCACGGACACCCTTTAGAGCACTGACTCCTGCACCCAAAAATCCGACCTGTGCATGAAGGATTGGTTTTAAAGCGCACGTAACAATCCATGGATAATTAATTTTATTATTCATTCACCCCATTATTACATCATCCTATTATGACCTGTTGCACTCCGCCCAGCTTACATATACCCTGATGTACCCCACATAGCTTACATATATCCTGATGTACTCCGCCCAGCTTACATATACCCTGATGTACTCCGCACACCTTACATATACCCTGATACACTCTGCCCAGCTAACATATACCCTGATGAACTCCGCCCAGCTTACATATACCCTGATGTACTCCGCACAGCTTACATATACCCTGATGTACTCCGCCCAGCATACATATACCCTGATGTACTCCGCACAGCTGACATATACACTGATGTACTCCGCCTGGCTTACATATACCCTGATACACTCCACCCAGCTAACATATACCCTTATGCACTCCGCCCAGCTTACATATGCCCCCACATTATAAACTGAAACACCAGTAAAACACTAAAGAAAACTACTACGAAGCAAAATCTGCGCTCCAAAAGCCAAATTGCGCTCCTTCTGTGCCTGGCAGTGTGCCCAAACAGCCGTTTATGACCACATGTGGGGTATTACCGTACTCTGGAGAACTGCTTAACATTTTATGGGGTGTGTGTCTCCAGTGGTACAAGCTGGCCACAACACATTGGGCACTGAAATAGCATATCTGTGGAAAACGGTAATTTTCAATCTGCAACATCCACTGTGCACTAATTTCTGCAAAACCTTTGGGGTCAAAATGCTCACTACACTTCTAGATGAATTCCTTGAGGGGTGTAGTTTCCTAAATGGGGTCACTTCTTGTGAGTTTTCACTTTACTGGCACCTCAGCGCAATGCAACATGGCGTAAAAAACTAATTTTGTAAAATCTCCACTCCAAAACTAAATTGCGCTTTTTCCATTTAGACCCTTGCCGTATGTCCAAATAGCAGTTTACAACCACATATGGAGAATTTCCCTACTCAGGAGAAATTGTGTAACACATTTTGGGGTGCCTTTTCTCCTGTATTCCTTGTGGAAATGAAAAATTATGAGCTAAATCTACAGGTTATTGGAAAAAAAATATTTTTTTATTTTCACGGCCCAATTCTAATAAAATCTATAAACACCTGAGGGCTCAAAATGCTCACTACACTTCTAATTTAATTCTTTCAGGGGTATAGTCTCCAAATTGGGATCACACCTGGGGAATTTCTACTGTACTGGTACTTCAGGGACTCTGCAAATGTGACATGGCCCCCGAAACCAATTCAGCAAAATCTGCGCTGCAAAATCCAAATGGTGATCCGTCCCTTCTGAGCCCTGCCGTGGGTCCAAACAGAAGTTTATTACCACATATGGGGTATTGCCTTAATCAGGAGAAATTTCTTTACAAATGTTGGGGTGCTTTTTCTACTTTATGCCTTATAAAAATTAGAAAAGTAGATTTTCATTTTCACAGACTAACTCCAATAAATATAGCAAAATACCTGTGGGGTCAAAATGCTAACTATACCCCTAGATAAATTCCTTGAAAGGTGTAGTTTAAAAAATGGGGTCACTTTTGGGGGTTTCCACTGTTTTGGCACCACAAGACCTCTTCAAACCTGACATGGTGCCTAAAATATAGTCTAAAAAAAGGAGGACCCAAAATCCACGAGGTGCTCTTTGCTTCTGCGGCCTGTGTTTCAGTTCATTAGCACACTAGGGCCACATGTGGGATATTTCTAAAAACTGCAGAATCTGGGCAATAAATATTGAGTTGCGTTTCTCAGGTAAAACCTTCTGTGGTACAGAAAAAAATGTATTACACATGAATTTTGTAAAAAAAAAATGAAATTTGAACATTTCAGCTCTACTTTCCTTCAATTCCTGTAAACCGCCTAAAGGGTTGAAACACTTTCTGAATGCTGTTTTGAATACTTTGAGGGGTGCAGTTTTCAAAATGGGATGTTTTATGGGGGGTTTCTAATGTATAGGGCCCTCAAAACCACTTCAGAACTGAACTCGTCCCTGAAAAAAATAGCCTTTTGAAATTTTCTTAAAAATGTGAGAAATTGCTGCTAAAGTTCTAAGCCTTGTAACGTCCTAGAAAAATAAAAGGATGTTCAAAAAAACGATGCAAACATAAAGTATGGGAAATGTTAATTAGTAGCTATTTTGTGTGGTATTACTATCTGTTTTACAAGCAGATACATTTAAAATTGGAAAAATCATAATTTCTTCAAATTTCCTCAAAATGTTGGTGTTTTTCACAAATAAGCAATGAATTTAACGACCACATTTTTTCACTGACATAAAGTACAATATGTCACGAGAAAACAATCTCAGAATCAATTGGATAGGTAAAAGCATTCCCAAGTTATTACCACATAAAGTGACACATGTCAGATTTGAAAAAATGGGTCTGGTCCTCACGGCCAAAATGAGCTTGGTCCTCAAGGCGTTAATAAATCACATTTTCCTAACGATGGAAGGGGATCTGGCAAGGAAATTATGTTACTCGATTAGAATTCTTCTTTTCAGGGACCCTAAAGAAATATTAAATGCCATTGATTAAAGTCTTTTGATGTCCCAGAGGAAGCAGGAAGGGCGAAACCCAGGGTCTGGCGAGTTTGCTTGACATGCTGCTATTGATTTTATTTGAATCACCAATTTTTTATTCTTCTATTTTCCTGTAAGTATGGAATAAATGTTGTGTATTGAAAAAAAAAAAAAACAGAGGGTGTTGCACTATTTCTCCTTTTCTTTATTGGAGTCATAGGATTTATCCTGCCTGGAGCCTCAGTATCGGGACACTGTGTAGAGCTCTGTGGGACTACAAGGATCATAAACCTGCATACACCTTCTCTGGATTGTGAATTGTCTATTGCTTGTAAACTGAGCAGAACCGTCTATAAGACTACGGGTTGGACTGTGTTTCTCAGTGCTGTTCGAGCGGTGAGAAACTTGATTTACTTTTGTTTTATTTCTAGGTGTTTGGATTTCAACTGACTTTTTGCCTGCTCCAGCCTGAAAAATACTCATTGTTAATAATATTCATTGTGGTCATTTGAGCCAGGATTTAACTATATAGTCCATTAATTAAAGTCTATTGGTGCTCACAAAACCATTATACCCTGTTAAATGTAGCTACCGTGAGTCTCCATTCACTTAATTTTTTATTTTTGGTCCTAGATACAACATTGGCATATACACAGTCAAGTCACTTTATTATGACCACCTCCTACTTTCGTCGGCAGCACGTAACCCATGAAGGAAATGATGTGTCGTGGACTGGCACGGTGGGTATATAAGGTGTGTGTTAGGCTGTCTGGACACATATTACTCGTTGTTGCCATGGGTAAAAGGGGTGATTTATCAGAGTCGCTAAAAAGGATGATTTTTGGCTTTTGGGCCAAGGGTGGCAGGTTGTCTAAAACAGTGCAGTTTGTGAACTGTTCGCTTGCTGCTGTATTGAAAGCGTATTGTGAGTGGAAAAATGGCACCATTAGGAATAACCGACGTGGAAATTGTGGAGTATCACGTGCCATTGATGTAGGAGGTGAACGCCGGCTACGAAGGTGCGCGAGGGCCGAACAACACTCTACAGTGGAGCAGCTCACCATGAAAATGAAACAGGGGGCTACCAGACATGTGTCTAAAACAAAAGTTCAGCGTATCCTACTGCATATTGGGCTCCGAATCAGACGGATGATCACTGCTCCTATGCTAACAAAGCATAAGAGAAAAAAAGACTTCAATTTGCACAGCAGTATCGGAATTGGACCACCGATGATTGGCAAAGGGTTGCCTTCTCCAATTAGTCACATTTTTCTGCTTCATCGAACGGATGGACGTTCGCGTGTCAGGCAAAAAACATCGGAGAACAAACACCCTGCAACCATTGCTGGAAGAACACAAGTTGGTGGCGGCAGCAGTATGGGCTGGAAAATTTTCTGTGCCCACTTATCCATGTGAAAGGCACTCTGAACTGATTTGGATATGAATCCATCGTTGTAGATCACGTCCACCAATATACATGCTGTTTGTCTTCCCTGGGGCAGATGGAATCTTCCAGCAAGACAATGCAATATGTCACACGGCTAGAAATATCCGACAGTGGTTGGAAGATCATGACCAAGATTTCCAAGTACTTCCCTGGCCCCCTAATTCGCCAGACTTGAACCCAATTGAGCCACTTTGGGACCACCTCGATCATCTTATTAACTCTATGGATCCTCCCCCACACACCCTCCAGCAAATGTGGGATGCACTGCAGTCAGCATGGCTCCAGATACCTGAGACAACTGACCAGAACCTTATTGTGTCACTCCCAGCCTGTCTAGCTGCTGTTCGTGCTGCACATGGCGGTTACTCTGGATATTAGCTGGTGGTCATAATAACGTGACTCTACTGTATATGTTTCATCATTCGACGCCCTTCAGGTACAGGCAGAGGCACCATCAGGGCAGTACAGATGGTACTCCTATCAGGGGCCCGGGCTAAACTGAGGCCCACCGTGACCGCAGTGGCATAGCTATACGTCAAGTAAAAGTTACTATAGTAACTGGGGTATGTAATAAACAACACGAGCCCCTGTTACTATAGTAACAGTATACTTACCCTTTTAGTTCCCAGCACAGCGGAAGTTCCGATGTCTTTGACGTCATGATATCACGAGGTCACGACGCTGTGCGCCGCACACAACGTTGCGATGCTGGATGGCGTCAGGACCTCCGCTGCACCCGAAGCCGAAGAGGAGGGTAAGTATAATGTTACTGTCTACTGGGGCCCTGTATCTAAGTTTACCATGTGGTAGACTTAGATACAGGGCCCATCAGACAGGATCACACATGGTGTGATCCTTCGGCTGGGCCCTGTATCTAAGCCTACCTTGTGGCAGGCTAAGATACAGGGTCCAATAGACAGTATCACACATGCGCCCTGTCTCTAAGCCTACCGCATGGTAGGCTTAGATACAGGGCCCATGTGTGATCCTGTCTGTTGGCTCCAGTATTTAAGCCTTCCACATAATAAGCTTAGATACAGGGCCCCAGCAGACAGTACTCTTATACTATATATAAGATTACTTATATACTATATAAGATTACTGTCTGTTGGGGCCCTTGTATTTAAACCTACCATGTGGTAGGCTTAGATACAGGGCATATCAGACAGGATCACACATCACTACAGATGGTCGGGTACTGGATCGCACCCAGCTCTTCCTGGCCCCCCTGGTGGCGGTGATACCAGGGTAATAATGGGGATTAGTGCTAGCCTTTTTATCGGCTAACATTAAGCCCCGCCTTAGTAATGGACACTGTTAACCAGCCAGCGGCCATTACTAAGGCATTAGTAGTAAAGTTTAAAGGATATAGAAAAAATATTTTATTGAAATAAAAAACCCACACAAAATCCTCGTTAACCATTTTATTGAAAATAAAAAACGCTGTCATCAAAGTTGCTATATCGAATCCTATCCATAGCTATAGGTTCGTAGTGCTATAGATATGCTCTCATATATATATATATATATATATATATATATATATATATATATATATACAAAAATTTAAATGGAGACGAAATAGGTGAAAAAAGGTGATGTGCTTATTCACCCCATAGGCAGGCAACATTTCGATCCGTCTCATTGGGATCTTTGTCAATATATATACATGCACATACACACATTTTTTTGGGGGGGGACATATGCATTGGGGCTATTGCCCCGGATGTTTTAAGACCTTAGCGATGCACCTGGCCACTAGTACTGCATCGTTGGGTGACTTAGGAGACCCAGCGATGCAGCTGAAAGCTGCAGGCCGACAGTCATGAGAAGAAGTTGGGGGGGCCAAGTAGGACTTTTGCACCAAGGCCCATGAGCCATTAGCTATGCCCCTGCACCCATGCACCCTTCATCTCCAAGGTGACCTAAAAAATCCAACGTGATGCCAACGTTGCGTCACTACGTTTAATAAGTTTATTATAAAGCTAGGTGGGAGTTTTCAGGGCCCGTCACGCTTTTATGTTTAACAAATTGTATTGATTGTAAACATTTCAAAGGAAAACAGATAATAACAGTCAAACATCCAATACCTCAAATGTGCTATGGTAATCAAATCGTGAAAAATAGTCCAGAGGTCTCATAATGAGGCGAGTCATGGTGTGTACTCAGGTGAAAGTGTTCTTTACATTTTTACATTTTATCAAGTTGTACATATAAGGGGGGGGGGTAGGGCATCATGTGAATGAGGGGAAAGGGTAGGGAAGTGGGCTGGGGATGTTCCTTGTAATGCAATTAAGAACAAAAAGACATATAAAGCTACAAAATATCTTGCCAGATCTCTACACCACATCAAAGTGTCTGTATTTACACCATAGTTCCCAGATTCTGACAAATTTAGAGTGGGTGCGGGAGTCCCAGTGGGCAATCTGTTCATATCGATAAATTTGGTCACATTTGTTAATCCAATATGACAGGGTAGGGGGTGTAGTTTGCTTCCAAAACAATGGAATTAATAATCGAGCTGCAGCCAGCAAGAAATTTATAAGGTTTTTGATATATGCTGAACATTTGAGTTCTATTAGTAGTACAAGTTTTGGGGGAATAGGAGACCTTAACCCGCCACACTTTTAAAATATGTTTGCTGTGTGCTGTGCTTGCATGGAAGAAGAGAAAGCCGGCAATGGGAGCCAATGCATTCTGCTCTCAATAGCAAGATATTGTGGATTGGTTGAGTGGTAAGTGTCTTATTTTTTTGCGGTCCAGGCTCCGGGCAATGCACCTGACCATGGAAACCACAGACGTGTGCATTGTATATAATCGTGTCATATAGACGTGTCATAGTATATAATGTGCCCTATACACAAATGCCCGACACAAATGCATGCCAATTATTGCTAAATACTGGAAAGAGGCCCAAACACAGACTGTGATGGTGTGGATACAGCAAGTTTATTTTATGATGAGGATGGAGGAGTTGATAACTGAATAGTTCAATGACCTCAGTAAACTCCTCATTCTTTGGCAACCCTGGATTACCTTTGAGAACTCTTGTAAGATTCAAAGTCTTGTTGTATAGTGAGGTGATTCGCACCCTTTCTGCTATTTTTTATTTTATTCTCTCTATTCTTGCCCCCATTCCATCTGTTCTACCCCTTTTTAACTTTTATTATTTATCTTGTGGCTGCAATCTGGTATGGTGTTTTATATAGTAAAGCCAAGCGTTTACCTGTTCGCATAGGGATCTCCCCTTTTGATCGCGGTGACTAGAGTCGGCTGAAACCTTCTAAGTGATTAGTCATCCTTCCTTATAAAATGTATTATTTAACCTGTAACGCCTAACCAATTGTGCATCTCCTTTTTTCATGTGGTTTTTTTTTCTGTGTATTGATGAATTGTTGTTTTGACATAAAAAGGAAACAAATTGGATTACATATGTTACAGATAATAAATATTATAAGTGTGTAACCAGTACACAATCCACAAACTAGGCTAAAATTAGGTCCTTATGTTCTAATTGAATAGTTATACCGTATTCTGTATTCTTGAAAATTTGTGTTTTGAGTCATTCTTTAAAACAGTTAAGACATTTACCAGATAACTAACTTATGCCAAGATTTTAACATATATTAACATTTTATATCCATTATGTTTATTTATTGAGCAACAGAGTCAATAAAACTAATTGCCCTGTTACTGTAAAAGTTCAAAACATTTGGTTTAAACGTAATCTTACAACTTTAAGTGGTGTATAATAGGATCTCACTGCTTGAACTGTTACATTTCTACTTCTGATCATTAAGAGCTTCCACTTTTAACATAAGACACCCTATTACATGCGCAGCAGTGACTTTTCTCATTGATTGAGCAATCTAATGTTTTAAAATTTACCAAAAGAACAGGCATTTTGTAGACCTCCATGCTATGCTACAATCCAGCAAGAGCAGTATGATAAACGCTAAATATATATATATATATATATATATATATATATATATAGATATTCCTGTATATATAAATATATGTCTGTCTATATAAATATATATATATATATATATATATATATATATATATATATATATATAAACGCCATTCAGTCATAACATTAAAACCTAATATAAGTGTAGGTCCCCTCGTGCCGCCAAAACAGCTCTGAACCATCAAGGCATGGACTCCACAAGACCTCTGAAAAGGTCCAGTGGTATCTCGCTCAGGATATTAACAGCAGATCCTTTAAGTCCTGTAAGTTGCAAGGTGGGGATGGTTCAGACTTGTTTTGCCACCACGTCCAAAAGATGCTCGATTGGATTGCGACCTCTGGGAATTTGAAGGCTAAGTCAACACCTTGACTCTTTGTCATGTTCCTCAAACCATTCCTGAACAATTTTTGCAGTGTGGCAGGGCGCATTATCCTGCTGAAAGAGACCACTGTCATTAGGGAATGCCATTGTCATAAAGGGGTCTACTTGGTTTTCAACAATGTTTAGATAGATGGTATGTGTGAAATTAGTATCCATATAAATATCAGGACCCCAGTAGAACATTGGCTAGATCCTCAGACTGCCTCCGCAGCTTACCATTTTTCCTAAAATGCATACCGATGTCACCTCTTACCCAGGTAAACATCTGAGTGTCGATATGACGGAAAAAAACAACTTAATTCATTAGACAAGGCCACCAACTTCCATTGCTCCATGGTCCAGTTGTTATGATAATGTGCCCATTATAGGTCTTTCACATTATAATAATTAGCAATATTACCATATAAATGTTTATATTACAAATTTAGCTTATATTTCTGGATTGTGTTTTTACTTGTGTATATGGTCAGTCACACAGAGTGTACCCGCTTACTTTTAATAATTTGTATTGGATACAAAATGAGGCAAAACATGTCTTTATTAGATATAAATATTGATTTGTTAGTATGATATGTACAAGGACAAATTTTTAAGTAGGCAAAAAAGGTCTGTGCTTATCAGCGAAAGTGCATGTAAAGGTGTCAAGTTCTCTGAGCCATATCTAGATTTAAGTATACTTAAGTTCCTACAGTGTAGCTATGTCACATACAGTTACAATCTCACCAGAGAGCGTTTTGTGCCTATAGGGTCCTGAGATGTAAATCACCTACTGAATATATACATAACAAATGTATATAGATCAAAAGACATACATAGGTTGCATCGATTATATAAGCTTATTAGAACAGCAATGATTAATTGGTTGTATTGATTGGATAGGCTAGACTGATTTAGTGAATTAGCAGAGAAAAGAGAAATTGAAATGCATTTTTAAGAAAGTAAATAAAAAACTAGAGCACTGATGCAAAATATTCCCAGCAAAGTGAAAAATACTAATGTGACTATGTCACACAGAATGCGTAACCCTAAAGTACACAAATCCTAGAGTGTCATACATGCACAGAGGCAGTCTACAGTGATGGGGTGGAGTATAAGTTTACAATTAATGTAGGATAATTCAAATGTAGGGCAGATTTTAGAACCACATCTACATAAGAATCTGTACAGTGTAAATTGCCATGCAATCAGAGGCGCCATCAGGGCAGTACAGCTGGTACAACTGCCAGGAGTCGGACACAAAGATAAAAAATTGCCACTCATTGCCACATGTTTCTGAGTCATTTTGGGCAGGGCCCCAGTGATAGTCACTTTGGAGAAAGAAACAGGCCCTGCAATTTAATGGGTCCCGTTTCATTCTCCTAGATAACTTTCCCTGGGACCGTGCTTACAAGGTTCTGATGCTACATACAATGTCCTGATGCTGGCGTCCAAATCTTGTATGCACAGACACACTCAACATCATGATTACTCCCAGGGTCAGAGTCTCGTGAGCAAGGTCCCAATGGTAGTTACAATGGAGAAAGAAATGGACCCCAGTACATTGCAGGGCCATTCTCATGTAACTGCTTACACGATTGGACACAAACAAAGTGGGGAGAATCCTGCTTACTACCCACAGCTCACTTTTCAGGATGTTGTAACAGGCCCAACGATAAGTCACTTGCAGCTTCTCCAACAGCGCAAAATCTCCTTAGCAGCTTTCAATCTCTTCTCTCTTCTCTGTATGCAAGCCCAGGTCACTTCAACTTGTTCCAAACACTGAATAGCGCTTGGCTGGCTCCCCATCATTTTATATACTAAGTGCTACCCCGCAGCGTGATGACGTTGTATAGCTCTGTTATGGAAAGCAGCAGATAACAGCAGACAATAGCACACAGTTGAAGGCACAGTGTACAATTATATGTCTGACAATAATAACAACGCCAATGAGTCCAAAATACAATAGTATGTAAAATAATGTTCCCTTTAAACTTGGGATCCAAGTAGGGGTCTGGTCTGGGGTCTCAATTTTTTTTTCTCTGTGGTTTCTGTGGTCTGACTGATTTAGGAGGTCTAAGGTCTAAATAATTTAAGGGGTCTGGTGTTTTGTCTGAATTAGTTTAGTCTATATGAATGTTAGGGTCTGGTGTCTGAATAATGTTTGATATCTGGTCTGGGTCCGTATCAATTTTGGGGTCTAGTCTGGGGATTAAATTAATTTAATGGTCTGGTCGGAGATCTGAATAAATTCATTAAGTAGCAAAAGGGGTGGGACCAACAAGAGCTCGACCGGCTCTCTCTAAGAGCCCCATTGCAGTTACACTGTATAATATTTTTCACACATACAAAATATCATTAAAAATCATAAAATAATAATTGCATTGAATAGATGCCTCAGCCGTGAACTGTGGCAATCTAGGCCCATGTTATTGAAACCTATATTTTTAATTTATCCCTGGTTAAATTGGGAACCATATTACAATTTATTTTTTTACTTATTTGTTTTCACTTTTATTGGGTTTGTCTTTTATAAAAGAGTTACAAGATTATTTTCTTTTTGAAATTCACATGAATCTGTCGTATTAGTCCTGCTCATTTGTGATAAACAGACGTAGGTAAAGTCGAGATTCATTGCAATGTACTCTAGGATTTCATATTTCAGCAGATAATGATTCTACTTTTTGAAAATGAAAACTATTTCCACATAAAGTAGCACATTTCAGAATAGGCCATGAACCATGAAACACAATTTACTCAATCACCGATATATCTGACAGCAAGTCATGTTTCTATACATAAAAAGCAGAAAATGTAAAGGTGTAAATACAATACTGATTGCCATCTCAATTCAGCTTCAAGCAGTAATAGCTGAACTCTGTAATTTCATCTTAATAGTTTCATGGCTCACAAATGACATGCCGACTGCTACATTGCCCTTTCCGCCTGCTATATCATATTCTCTTTACCCCCAATGTTGTATTTTGTCTGGTCACCATTTCTTCACTCTCTTTCCAATGAGAAATGCTGTATGATCAAGTATGTCCCCTAAGCAGTGATTTACCAGAAAGTAATACTAAGTGTTACATTGCATTTCATTATAACATTATCATGAGATATCAGACACCAATTTACACAGAATATCGAAATCTGAAAATAAGAAAAGAAAATTGATACTGTACTGGTGATATATGTTTATTGATATAAAATATATATATATATATATATATATATATATATATATATAAAATACGAAATGAGGGCATCACTGTTGCTCCAAACAGCTATATATATATATATATATATATATATATATATATATATCCCTCCCTTCCATCCTTCCCTCCTTCCTTTTGCATATTACATATAAAATAAAAAAATAAAAAAATGGATATAGGTGGAAAGCGCTAGTAACAAAGTTGATAAGCAGGGTAATAATTGTAAAGGATCTGCCAGGCACTGCTTCGGGGTTAATTCCCAGAATTAATCAGTCAACACCTGAGTGTACATCCCTGAGACAGACACCAGCTTCCTCCACTCAGGCTGGCAGGCTTAGGAGTGGGAGAGCCTATCGCAACCTGGCCAGACTCAGCTAGCTCCCGCCCTCGGTCTATTTAAGCCTGCTCTTCCTGTCCATCTGTGCTTGTGAATTCTTTCCTTGAGGTTTCCTGGCCCAGCTACAGCTCCTGCTACTTTTTGATCCTGCTCCATACAGACCCCGGCTTACCGACTACTCTTCTGCTTTTCGCTTTGTACCTCGCACTCTCCTGGCTTGACTCGGCTCGTTCACTACTCTGTTGCTCACGGTGTTTCCGCGAGCAACTGCCCATTTCCCTTGCTTGTATTCCCTTGTTTGTTTGTCGTGTTTGTCATGCACTTACTGAGCGCAGGGACCGCCGCCCAGTTGTACCCCGTCGCCTAGGGCGGGTCGTTGCAAGTAGGCAGGGACAGAGTGGCGGGTAGATTAGGGCTCACTTGTCCGTTTCCCTACCCCCCCCCACCATTACAAATTCACAAGCCCTATACCTAGTCTACCCTGGTCCCTGACACCATTATGGAACCCCGTGAAACCCTGGCTCAGCAAATGCAGGGTCTCTCCCTACAGGTCCAGGCCCTGGCTCAGAGGGTCAACCAGCCTGATGCTACCTTGGTAGTTCCCCTCACCGCACCCCTTGAACCCCACCTCAAGTTGCCCGACCGGTTCTCAGGTGACCGGAGGGCTTTTCTCTCCTTTCGGGAGAGTTGTAGGCTTTACTTTCGCTTAAAGCCTCACTCCTCAGGTTCTGAGAGCCAGCGGGTGGGTATAATTATGTCCCGGCTCCAGGAAGGGCCCCAAGAGTGGGCCTTCTCCTTGGCTCCTGGCGCCCCTGAACTTTCCTCCGTTGATTGTTTCTTTTCTGCCCTCGGACTTATTTATGACGAGACTGACAGAACTGCCTTTGCCGAGAGTCAGCTGGTGACCTTACGTCAGGGTAAGAGACCTGTTGAGGAGTATTGCTCTGACTTTAGGAAGTGGTGCGTAGCTTCTCGGTGGAATGACCCTGCCTTAAGGTGCCAGTTTAGGTTGGGTCTGTCGAATGCCCTGAAAGACCTGCTAGTTAGTTATCCCTCTTCTGACTCCTTAGACCAGGTTATGGCTTTAGTGGTACGACTTGACCGACGTCTCAGGGAACGACAACGTGAACGTTTATGTGTTTTTTCCTCCGACTCCCCCATGATGCCTCCCGAAGTCCCGTTGCTTCGTTTCTCCCCTAAAGACTCAGAAATACCTATGCAACTCGGGGCCTCCGTGTCCCCTCAACAACGTAGAGAATTCCGCAGGAAGAATGGTCTCTGCTTCTACTGTGGGGATGTCAAGCATCAAGTAAACAACTGTCCCAAGCGTAAGAATGCTGTCAGAGAGCTCCCGCGTCTAAGTGATCATCGGGGAGGTCACTTGGGCGCACAGGTATTTCCCGTAAATATGAAACGTACTAAGATATTGCTTCCCTTTCAGGTCTCTTTTGGTGGTAGGTCTGCTACCGGCAGTGCCTTCGTGGATTCAGGGTCCTCTACTAATATCATGTCTGTGGAATTTGCTATGTCTCTCGCTATGCCTCTGATTGATTTGCCTAAACCTGTTCCGGTAGTGGGTATCGACTCCACTCCTCTTGCTAATGGTTATTTTACACAGCATACCCCTGTTTTTGAACTCCTTGTTGGCTCCATGCATTTGGAGCAATGCTCTGTACTATTGATGCAGGGATTATCGTACGATTTGGTTCTAGGTCTTCCCTGGTTGCAGTTGCATAATCCTACGTTTGACTGGAATACTGGGGAGCTAACCAAATGGGGTAATGAATGTTGTACGTCATGTTTTTCTGTTAATTCTATTTCTCCCCCTAAGGAGGTGAATACGCTACCCGAGTTTGTTCAGGACTTCGCTGATGTTTTCTCTAAAGAGGCCTCCGAAGTATTACCGCCTCATAGAGAATACGATTGCGCTATCGAATTGGTACCAGGAGCTAAGCTTCCTAAGGGTAGGATATTTAACCTTTCTTGTCCCGAACGTGAAGCCATGAGGGAGTATATCCAGGAATCCCTGGCCAAGGGTTACATTCGTCCCTCTTCTTCTCCGGTAGGTGCTGGCTTCTTCTTCGTAGGGAAGAAGGATGGGGGTCTTAGGCCATGCATTGACTACCGTGGCCTGAATAAGGTCACGGTAAGGAACCAGTATCCCCTTCCTTTGATTCCTGATCTCTTTAATCAGGTTCAGGGGGCCCAATGGTTCTCTAAATTGGATCTACGGGGGGCGTATAACCTTATTCGCATCAAAGAGGGGGATGAGTGGAAGACTGCGTTTAACACGCCCGAAGGCCATTTCGAATACCTCGTCATGCCCTTTGGGTTGTGCAATGCCCCTGCGGTCTTCCAGAACTTCATAAATGAGATTTTGAGAAATTACCTGGGGATATTTCTTGTAGTGTACCTTGATGACATATTGGTGTTTTCCAGGGACTGGTCCTCCCACATAGAGCATGTCAGGGAAGTGCTCCAGGTCCTTCGAGAAAACAAACTGTTTGCCAAAATCGAAAAATGTGTATTTGGGGTACAGGAGATACCATTTTTAGGTCAAATCCTCACTCCTCATGAATTCCGCATGGACCCTGCCAAGGTTCAGGCTGTGGCTGAATGGGTCCAACCTGCCTCCCTGAAAGCGCTACAGTGTTTTTTGGGGTTCGCTAACTATTACAGGAGATTTATTGCTAACTTCTCGGTCGTCGCTAAGCCTCTTACGGACCTCACTCGCAAGGGTGCTGATGTCCTCCAT
>NC_134687.1:146415126-146532626 GCF_050947455.1 Rhinoderma darwinii
TTTTGTGTTTTCCATGAAAACTCACACTTATATTTATCAAATGAGTTGCAAAATGACTAGAAAATATAGTCAAGACATTGACAAGGTTAGAAATAATGATTTTTATTTCAAATAATAATTTTCTCCTTCAAACTTTGCTTTCGTCAAAGAATGCTCCATTTGCAGCAATTACAGCATTGCAGACCTTTGGCATTCTAGCTGTTAATTTGCTGAGGTAATCGGTAGAAATTTCACCCCATGCTTCCAGAAGCCACTCCCACAAGTTGGATTGGCTTGATGGGCACTTCTTGCGTACCATACGGTCAAGCTGCTCCCACAACAGCTCTATGGGGTTGAGATCTGGTGACTGCGCTGGCCACTCCATTACAGATACCAGCTGCCTGCTTCTTCCCTAAATAGTTCTTGCATAATTTGGAGTTGTGCTTTGGGTTATTGTCCTGTTGTAGGATGAAATTGGCTCCAATCAAGCGCTGTCCACAGGGTATGGCATGGCGTTGCAAAATGGAGTGATAGCCTTCCTTATTCAAAATCCCTTTTACCTTGTACAAATCTCCCACTTTACCAGCACCAAAGCAACCCCAGACCATCACATTACCTCCACCATGCTTGACAGATGGCATCAGGCACTCTTTCAGCATCTTTTCAGTTGTTCTGCATCTCAGAAATGTTCTTCTGTGTGATCCAAACACCTCAAACTTCGATTCGTCTGTCCATAACACTTTTTTCCAATCTTCGTCTGTCCAATGTCTGTGTGCTTTTGCCCATATTAATCTTTTCCTTTTATTAGCCAGTTTCAGATATGGCTTTTTCTTTGCCACTCTGCCCTGAAGGCCAGCATCCCGGAGTCGCCTCTTCACTGTAGACGTTGACACTGGCGTTTTGCGGGTACTATTTAATGAAGCTGCCAGATGAGGACCTGTGAGGCGTCTATTTCTCAAACTAGAGACTCTAATGTACTTGTCTTGTTGCTCAGTTGGGCAGCGGGGCCTCCCACTTCTCTTTCTACTCTGGTTAGAGCCTGTTTGTGCTGTCCTCTGAAGGGAGTAGTACACACCGTTGTAGGAAATCTTCAGTTTCTTGGCAATTTCTCGCATGGAATCTCCTTCATTTCTAAGAACAAGAATAGGCTGTCGCGTTTCACATGAAAGCTCTCTTTTTCTAGCCATTTTGAGAATTTAATCGAACCCACAAATGTAATGCTCCAGATTCTCAACTAGCTCAGAGGAAGGTCAGTTTTATAGCTCCTCTAAACAGCAAAACTGTTTACAGCGGTGCTAACATAATTGCACAAGGGTTTTCAAGTGTTTTCTAATCATCCATTAGCCTTCTAACACAGTTAGAAAACACAATGTACCATTAGAACACTGGAGTGATGGTTGCTGGAAATGGGCCTCTATACACCTATGTAGATATTGCATTAAAAACCAGACGTTTGCAGCTAGAATAGTCATTTAGCACATTAACAATGTATAGAGTGTATTTCTGATTAATTTAATGCTATCTTCATTGAAAAAAACTGTGCTTTTCTTGCAAAAATAAGGAAATTTCTAAGTGACCCTAAACTTTTGAACGGTAGTGTATGTATGTATATATGTATGTTGTCATGTATGTATGTATGTATATATGTGCATGCATGTTGGCATGTATTTATATATGTGCATGTTTGTATGTATATTTGCATGTATATATTTGTATGTATGCATGTATGTATGTTTGCATGTATGTATGTTTGCATGTATGTATGTTTGCATGTATGTATGTTGGCATGTATGTATGTTGGCATGCATGTACGTATATATGTGCATGTATGTATGTTTGCATGTTTTTATTTTTGCATGTATGTTTGCATGTATGTTTATATATATGTGCATGTATGTAATTATGTTTACATGTATTTATGTTTGCATGTTTATTTGTGCATGCATGTATATATGTATGTATGTATCTTTGCATGTTTGTTTGTATGTATGTATGTATGTTTTCATGTGTGTGTGTATGCATGTATGTATGTATGATAGTTTGCATGTATGTATGTATATATGTGTGTATGTTTGCATGTATGTATATTTGCATGTATATATGTGCATGCTTGTATATATGTATGTATGTTTGTATATATGTATGTATGTATGTATGTTTGCATGTATGTTTGTTTGTATATATGTCTGTATGGCCATGTATGATACTGTCTGCTGGCGCCCTGTATCTAAGTCAACTTCGCGGCAGGCTTCTATACATGGTATAACAGTCAGTATCACACATTAAACTGAATCTAAGCCTAAGACATGTTTTATTTCATTTTTTTTTAAATTTATTTTTTTAGAGGTTTGGTGTTTGGACTACGTCGGTTTCGAGGACTACTTAGATGACGTTTTTTTTTCTACAATAAAATGGTTAATGAGGGTTGTGTTGGGGGTGCTTTATTTCAATAAAATATTTTATCTATATCTTTGTCTTTTCTTTTCAAATTTTATTACTAACACTTTAGTAATGGCCGCTGTCTGAGTGACAACATCCATTACTAAGGCGAGGCTTAGTGTTAGCCAGTGCAGAGGCTAACACTAACCACCATTATTACCCCGGTACCCACCACCACCAGGGGTGCCGGGAAGAGCAAGGTATGATCCAGTACCCGACCATCTGTTGTGATGGTCGAGCTCTGGGGCGGCCGCAGGCTGGTATTATGAGGCTGGGAAGGGCCAAAAACAGTGGACCTTCCCACCCTTGTAATGCTAGCCTGCTGCTGCTGTGTTGTATCTGGCTGGTTATAAAAGTGGGGGGGAGCCCACGTCATTTTTTAAAATTATTTATTTATTAATTTGTAACTTTTTTTTAAAAAAGACACGGGGTTCCACCCAATTTATCATAACCAGCCACATACAACACAGTGTTATTAGCCTGGGAATGGACAAAACCAGTGGCCCTTCCCACCCATGTAATGCCAGACTGCTGCGGCCTTGTATATGGCTGGTTATTAAAAATGTGGGGGACCCGTCTATTGTTAAATTTGTTAAATTAAAAAAAAAAAACGACGTGGGGGTCCCCCCCATTTTTATAACCAGCCCGATACAACACAGCAGCAGCAGCCTAGCATTACAAGGGTTTGAAGGTCCACTGTTTTTGGCCCTTCCCAGCCTCATAATACCAGCCTACGGCCGCCCCAGTACCCGACCATCACAACAGATGGCCGGTTACTGGATCGTACCAAGCTCTTCCCGGCACCCCTGGTGGTGGTGGGTACCGGTTTAATAATGGGTGGTTAGTGCTAGCCTCTGCACCGGCTAACACTAAGTACCGCCTTAATAATGGACACTGTCAATCAGCCAAATGCCATTATCTAGGCACTAATAAAGTTTAAAAAAAAACACAAAGACAATTCTTTTTTATTGAAATAAGAAATCCCCAACAAAACCCTCGGTAACCATTTTATTAAAATTTGAAAAAACGTAGATCTACGCAGTAGTCCAAAGAATCGAAGACGTTGTCCAATCGGTACATCAAAATCTGCAACAACATAAAAAAACAGTTATCAATGTGAACAATAACAATACTTCTACTCACCTACACACATATATACACGCACACACAAACAAACAAACAACCATACACAAACACATATATACACGCACACACAAACAAACAACAATACACAAACACACACATATATACACAAACACAGCAAGATATACACACACACACACACACACACACACATACACACACACACACACACAAACAGACAAACACACACACATATACACGAACTCACACATATACAAACAAAAACACACATATCCAAACACAAACATATACACGAACACACGCATATACACAAACACACACACACATATACACAAACACATATACACAGTTATACACAAACACAACAAGATATACACAAACACACACACACATAAAGAGACAAACACACGCACACACATATACACACACATATACACGAACACATATACAAACAAAAACACACATACCCAAACACACACATATACACAAACACACACATATACACAAACACACACATATACACAAACACATGTACACAAACAGACCCATATATACACAAACACACACATATACACACAAACACACACACACAAACATATACACAAACACATATACAAAAACACACCCATATATACACAAACACACACACATAAACACACAAACACACACCCATATATACACACATATACACAAACACACATATACAAAAACACACACACACAAACATCTACACACACACACACACACACACACACACACAGTTCACAGCAGCACAGAGTATTTCAGGAGATGAGCGTGCGGATCTTGTGCGGGGTGGTGACTTGCCAATCATGTGAAGGTGTTATTGAGGACAGGAGTGGAGGAGAGGTAACAGACTGAGCTACGTAATGGTAAGAGCAGAGTTCACAGCAGCACAGAGTATTTCAGGAGAGGAGCGTGCAGATTTTGTGCTGCTGTGAACTCTGCTCTTACCATTACGTAGCTCAGTTGTACCTCTCCTCCACTCCTGTCCTCAATAACACCTTCACATGATTGGCAAGTCACCACCCCGCACAAGATCCGCATGCTCATCTCCTGAAATACTCTGTGCTGCTGTGAACTCTGCTCTTACCACTACGTGGTGACTTGCCAATCATGTGAAGGTGTTATTGAGGACAGGAGTGGAGGAGAGGTACAACTGAGCTACGTAATGGTAAGAGCAGAGTTCACAGCAGCACTGAATCGGCACGCTCATCTCCTGAAATACTCTGTGCTGCCTTAAACTCTATGGACAGGTCAGGATCCTGTTTCTTTTAAATGCTGCACTGTAGCGCAGCCTTATATAGTGGATCGAGCGGGTTCCCCAGCAGCATTTAAAAGAAACAGGATCCTGACCTGTCCACAGAGTTTAAGGCAGCACAGAGTATTTAAGGAGATGAGCACGGCCGGCCACGGGCAGCCGGTCATTTTTCCGAGCCGTGCTCCCATTATAAAATATATTACCCGTAATGACGGGTGGCTACATGTGTGCACCCGTCATTATGGCAGCGTTGCTAGGCGACGTCAGTAAATAGTCACTGTCCAGGGTGCTGAAAGAGTTAACTGATCGGCAGTAACTGTTTCAGCACCCTGGACAGTGACTACCGATCACAATATAGAGTAACCTGTAAAAAAAAAAAGACGTTCATACTTACCGAGAACTTTCTGCTTCCTGCAGTCCGGTCTCCTGGCCGTTGCCTTGGTGACGCGTCCCTCTCGACATCCGACTCGACCTTCCTGGATGACGATACAGCTCATGTGACCGCTGCAGCCAATCACAGGCTGCAGAGGCCTCTGCAGCCAATCACAGGCTGCCGCGTCAGAAAAGAAGGTCGGACTGGAGGAAGAAGAGGGACTCATCACCAAGACAACGACCGGGTACGTATGAAATGCTTTTTATTTTATTTTTAATCAGCAGCCTCTTTTCTCTATCAGTGATTGATAGAGATAAGTGGCTGCCGATTTGTATAATATTTTTGACCGGGTTCGGTCAAAACGGGTTCGGCCGAACCCGGTGAAGTTCGGATTCGCTGCGAACCGAACTTTTCCGGATGTTCGGACCGAAACCGGGTTCGGTTGTCCCGGTTCGCTCATCTTTATTAGTGAGTATTAGTGAGAATTTTTAGTTTTGTTTTAGGGTTTTGGGTTAGACATTTTAAATAAGCAATGGGGCTGGTCAGTAAAAAAAAAAATGGTCATGGCCAATAACAGAGACAGAAAAGGTGGATAAAGAATAAATAGATTAAAAATCCAAGGAAATATGATATATTTTGAAACATTATTTCATGCACAGGCTTTGTGGGATAAGTCTCACATTGGTATGTGGTGTCCTTCCGAATGCCCCACGTGGCTCACTACCGGCATTTCTTTGGGGGCTTCTGTTTCCCCAGGAGAGATAACACAGACGCATTTCGGGACTCTGTCTATATTGCGGCCTCGGAGGCCATCTTGTGCGTCTGTGTCCCGAAAAGCCCCAGAGCCTAGAGTTGGTCGGAGAGACAACCTTGGGTAAAGAAGGACTTTCGTCTAAATTATCCATTCCCGTGACCATAGTGTCCGGCGAGTAAACGCATCGGGTCTCTGCGTATCTGGACTCTGGATCCGCTGCTAATTTCATTCGTAGAGACCTGGTGGATCTTCTCCAATTGTCCACTACCCCTCTGGAGAGGCAGTTGATGGTTGCATCTGTGAATGGACGACCGCTGCCCGACCAAATTATAGCTGTGACCAAACCACTGAGGCTCCAAATGGGAGCCCTCCACTCTGAGCTCCTCTTGTTCTTTGTCCTCGCTAAAGCTGTCAAGCTTGTGCTGCTGGGCCGTCCTGGCTCCGACTACATGCTCCGGTCCTGGACTGGAATTCTGGAGTGGTTCTCCAGTGGGGCCCGAGTGTCACAACCATTGCCTGGTACAGATTTGTTCGGCTCAGCCTCCTCTGCGTCGGTCCTTGGCAGGATTGTCCGGTCATTATTCTGCATTTTCAGATATCTTCAGCAAGAAAGAGGCGGAGACGCTGCCCCCACACCGGGCGTATGACTGTCCGATCGATCTAATTCCTGGTGCATCTCTACCCCATGGTAGGATATATCCTCTCTCCTTGCCGGAGACTCTGTCCATGTCCACCTATGTTAAGGAGAACTTGGACACAAAGAGAGTGGGTGTAAGAAGCTTTTATTTGGGGGATTGGAAGGGGTTTGGTCCTGAAAAGAGGTCCTGGGAGCTAGAAGAGAACCTCAATGCCCATACCCTCCTGAAGGGCCAGCGCACGCACCTGAAATGAAGTACAGAGTTAGCCCATGAGCCCTGGACTATAAGAAGCCTCTTTCTGCCTTGCCTGAGCCTTGTTGTCGTTATCCTAGTCTGTCTAAGCAAATGGTCTTCTAAGTGTTTTCCAGTTCCCAGTTTTTCCTGTTCCTGCTACCTGTATCCCGTGCTATCCTGGTCAAGTACCGTGTTGAACTGAAGTCATGCTGTATACCACGCCTGTCCTGCTACAATACGCCTGGCGCCTGCCTGCTGCCTAGTCCCAGCCGAGCCTGTCTTGCTACTGTCTGAGCTACCACAGGTATACTATATGAACTATAGACTGTGACCTGTGTCCTGTTGGCCAGCTGCCAAACCGTCAAGGCGGTACGGTTCAGTGGGTCCACTTACCCAACGTGACACAGTAATGGGGGAAATTGGGCTGTAACAGGCCCAGCATTGTGGGTAGCAGCAGGATGGAATGTTTTTGTAGAGGGTGGAAAAGAGGTGGGGAGGTTACTGGAAAAGCAAGGGGGTAAAGATGTTTGGGCAGCAAACTGCATAGACTAATTGTGGCAGAAAAAAGTTTTTATAGTGGTTTGGACTCAATCATGAAAACCTTCACACTAAGCCCACAAATGTGTTTAAATGGTCCTGGCAGCATGATTATCTTATGAATAATTCATACACACTGCCCCTTTAACTCTTCTTAACACAAAACAGATGAAGACAGTATTTCAGTTTTCTGCTCATGCTACACTATGCGAGTTTGAAATGTTTATACTGCATGTTAATGTTTTTTTATTTTTACAAATGATATATTGTGTTCCTTACAAATTGAGTCATAATCTATGAAGATAAGTGATTAGTATGTAGGAGGACGGACTCGCTACAAATTACCGGTTTGGAATCAGTAGAGTGATGATTAATCTCATAATACTTTAGAGAGATACAAATTCAGTAACACGCAGTTTGGTTTTGATTTTAAAAATAATTACAACATTTCTCTAAACATATTTAAAATCTTCATTGCAGGATGATGATCAAGTAAAATAGGACACTTTGTAATCAAGGGTGCTCCAGGCATATTGACAACACTATAAAAGACATTCCTTGAACAATAAAACTGCCTTTCAAATTCAAGACAGGGATCATCAAATATATCCCAAACTATTTTCTTCCTCCTAAGTGTACTTCTTGATCACTTTGTTGCAGCACAGATTAAATATGCAGAGAACAAAAAACTAACCCATTCACTTTCATTGAACGCGGACACTTTTCCGTAGCACTACGGAAGGGTGTCCGTGCCGTGGAAATGTTCCGGGAATTATGGAACATGTCCGTTCTCTTGCATTTTGTGGGCCGTGCTCCCATAGGACATGCAATGAGTCTCATGCAACAGACACGCTGCGTGAAAAATCACGCATGTGTGAATAGCCCCATTGATTTGCACGGTTCCGTGTGCTGTCAGATATTTCAATGGACATCACACGGACGTAAAATACATTTGTCTGAATAAGGCCTTAGGCTGCTTGCAGACAGCTGCAATATAGGCAAATTTTAGCAATACCCACACCACAGTAGTCCTACTGATCCAGATTTAGGGTGCAGTCGCATGCGACAGAGTTTGTTGCAGTAATTGAAAATCATTTTGTTTTTGTTGCCTGAACATCAGTTCCATTCATCTGAATGGGGTTGTTTCTGCAGCAAGCACATGGATTACTGCAGGTCTATTCAGATTGCAGAAATTACTATAACAAAATCTGCTGCGTGTGACTGCACCCTTAGATCACCATTGACTCTGGGGAAACTTTGCTGTGCATCCTGCACTTGTTTCTTTTTTATTGCTACCTCCAGATATGGGATGTTCTGCGCTCCATGAGAAGTTTAAACGTGTAGCCAGGAGTCGCTTCCAGGATAGCGGGTGGTCCTATCCGTCCAATGCCCCAACACTTTTATGCAAATCTAAAAGTAACTTTGCAGTGGAGACGTCTGCCAGAAAGATGTGGGGGTTCTGTTATTTTCTAGGTGCTTCCCTGTAACTGTTTATGTATTGTGCCACACAGTAGGTGTGTATTATATGGAATAGTGTACCTCTTATTGTAAATTATAATAATATTAGAAGTCAGTGAGGTGTTCTGTGACAAATTGAAAGTATTAAGATGCTAAATCATTTTGCACAATCTCATTTTGAAGAGAATGAAGTGATTGAATAATGTGAATTACTTTCTTTCTGCTCAAAACAGCAAATCTACAACAATTGAGGTATGAACTACAATGAAACCCACAGTGCCCCCTAAAGGGCAGAATGGTGGGAGGCGTTCCAATAAGCCACTATTTAGACACAGGGCTAGGGCAGAAAACTGAATCTATACCCTGAGTAAAGGAACACCTAAATATGACTGACAATTTCTTCATACGTTAGCCACATTAACTGCCAAACAATGCAAGCCACAATGTCTTCAAAAAAGTACCTGTCACAATCCCCCATAACAGTGCTACCCGCATACAGTACCATCTACAGCTAGTCCCTCCCCCCAAACACTGGTTTAACAAAGCATATTGATCTTCTCTATGTTCCCTCATCACTGACCTCTTGCAGTAACATGCAAATCGCTAGTTAGTAGCTTTTCACATCTTACTTAATCTTCCTTTTCCAACTGCAGAGGAGGACCTACCCTTTCTTTTATATATCATTGATCTATCGAGTATCGATCTATATATGAAATGCATTCGAAAAGCCATCAGACCCTTTACATTTTTTCACATTTTATTATGTTGAGGCCTTGTGCTAAAATAAAATAAAATTAAAAAAAAGTTTCCCCCCCATCATTCTGCACTCAATACTCCATAATGACTAAGTAAAAACAGAATTTTATAAATATTTGCTAATTTATTTAAAGGGAAAAACTAAAATATTGCATTGACTTAAATATTCAGACGCTTTACTCAGTATTTCGTTGAAGCACCTTTGGCAGTGATAACAGCCTCCAGTCTTATTGGGTATGATGCCAAAAGGTTTGCACACCTGGATTTGGGGATTTTCTGTCATTCTTCTCTGCAGATCGTCTCAAGCTCTATCAGGTTGAATGGGGACCGTCGGTGGACAGACATTTTCAGGCCTCTCCAGAGATGTTCGATTGGGTTCAAGAGACATGTAAGGAGAAAAATTGTGGACCAAAGTACAGCGCTGCTAACATCAAATTCAAGTCCAGATGAGAGGTGATAAATGGGACTTATTGGGTTTAAAAATAATAAATAGGCAATTAAATAGGCTACGCTATTATTATTTTTAAACCCAATAAATTCCATTTATCACCTCTCTGTCTGGACTTGAATTTGATATTAGCAGCGCTGTACTTTGGTCCACAATTTTTCTCCTTACATGTCTCTTTGAGCGGTCTGTGCACCACCGGTTTGGACCTAGATGCAGCTACATCACCCATTTACATTATTACCTGCCTACAGTAGAGTTGTGCCT
This sequence comes from Rhinoderma darwinii, assembly GCF_050947455.1. NCBI lineage: Eukaryota > Metazoa > Chordata > Amphibia > Anura > Rhinodermatidae > Rhinoderma > Rhinoderma darwinii. Next base: position 146,425,390 of record NC_134687.1, read on the forward strand.
ACTACTTGCACAACCCCCAAAGTTGAGCAACAGTTTCACCATTGCTCATTTCCTCATTTTCGCTTGTGATCTGCACCATGTGGCGCTGTGGTATTTTCTCGTTTTTCGATTCGGCTCAAGTCAGGGCTCTGGCCATTCAAGGACATTCACAGAGTTGTCCCTAAGCCACTTGTGTGTTCTCTCGGCTTTTAGGGTCATGGTCTTGTTGGAATGTGAACCTTCTGCCCATTCTGAGGGCCAGAGCACTCTGGATCAGGTTTTTATTAAGAATATATCTGTACTTTGGTCCATTCACCTTTCCCTCAACCCTGACCAGTCACCGTGTTCCAGCCACTGAAAAACACGCTGCCACCACCATGCTTTACTGTAGGGATGGTATTGGGCAGCTGATGAGCAGCGCCTGGTTTCCTCCAGACATGACTCTTAGAATTAAGGCCAGAAAATTCAATCTTGGTTTCATCAAGCCACAGAATATTGATTCTCACAGTCCTTTAGGTGCTTTGTCGTAAACTCCAGGCGGGCTTTCATGTGTCTTTTACTGAGGAGATGCTTCTTTCTTGCTACTCTGCCATGAAGCCCAGATTGGTGGAGTGCTGCAGTGATGGTTGACCTTCTGGAAGTTTCTCCCATCTGCACATGGGATCTCTGAAGCTCAGCTTGGGTGAACATTGGGTTCTTGGTCACCTCTCTTACTAAGGCACTTCTTCCCCTATTACAAAGTTTGGTAGGGCAGCCAGCTATAGGAAGAGTCCTGGTGAGGGGCGTAGCTAAAGTCTCAAGGGCCCTGGTGCAAGAATTCAGCTTGGGCCCCCCTACCCCTCCCCAACACCACCAGATCCCTGCGTGCACCTATGCCCAGCAGCCTTGCCCAACAGACCCCATGGATGCCCCAACTGTATGCTGCCCCCACACAGTATAATGCCCCCACCCAGTATAATGACTCACATAGCTACCACCACACAGTATAATGCCACCCATAGCTGCCTCCCATAACTGACTCCCGTAGCTCCCACCACACAGTATGCTGCCCTTCATAACTGCCCCTATGCAGTATAATGGCTTCCATAGCTGCCCCCACTCAGTATAATGCTCCCCATAGCAGCCCCCACACAGTATAATGCCGCATAGCTGCCTCCACACAGTATAAGGCTCCATAGCTGCCTCCACACAGTATAATGCCCCCCATAGCTGCCCCCACACAGTATAATGCCCCCACGCAGTATAATGTCCCCCATAGCTGCCCCCACACAGTATAATGTCCCCATAGCTGCCCCCACACAATATAATGCTCCCCATAGCTGCCCCTACACAGTATAATGCTCCCCATAGTTGCCCTACACTGTATAATGCCCCCATAGCTGCCCCCATACAGTATATTGCTTCCCATAGCTGCTCCCCCACAGTATAAAGCTACGAATAGCTGTCCCACATATTATAATGCCCCCATAGCTGCCCCCATACAGTAAAATGCCCCCATAGCTGCACTCACACAGTATTATGTGCCCCCATATCAGCCCCCCACAGTATAAAGCCCCCCGATAGTTACCCTCATACAGTATAATGCCCCCATATCAGCCCCCCATACAGTATAATGTCCCCATAGCTGCCCCCACACAGTATAATGCCCCCATATCAGCCCCCATACAGTATAATGTCCCCATAGCTGCCCCACACAGTATAATGCCCCCATAGCTGCCCTCACACAGTATAATGTGCCCCCATATCAGCCCGCACAGTATAATGCCTCCCATAGCTGCCCCCATACAGTATAATGCCCTCCATATCAGCCCCCCATACAGTATAATGTCCCCATAGCTGCCCCATACAGTATAATGCCCCCCATATCACCTCCCCATACACTATACTGCCCCCATATCAGCCCCCCATACAGCATAAGCGCCCCCATATCAGCCCTTATACAGTATAATGCCCCCCTCATATCAGCCTCCCATACAGTATAATGGCCCCCTCATATCAGCTCCATACAGTATAATGCCCCCCCTCGTATCAGCCCCATACACTATAATGCCCCCTATATTTGCATAATAGAAAAATAATAAAATGACTTACCTATCCCCATTCCCACACTGGGTGGAGGATCCTTCCCCTCCTTGGGTCTGTGCTATGTGTGACTCGGCGCAGACTGGCACAATGAAGTCACTACATCTTGCCTGTCTTCGTTGAGCCGCTCATGGCACAGTGAATGCTGAAGCAAGAAGCTATCAGCTCCTTGCTCCAGCATTGCATTCAACAGGAACCGGGACCTCATGAGTGACTCGCGAGCCCCCGGAGGTCCTCACATGACCCTACAGGGGGCCGCGACCCACAGTTTGTAATGTATTGTATTGTGCAGTTTGCGGTGGAGAGAGGAGGGGGGGCTGTAATTTAACGACCAATAAAACACTTTACATACACAATACGGGCCCCCTCTGCAGCTCACCTGGAGTCTTCCAGGATCTTCCTCATCTTCCATGCTGGCTGGAACGCTCCACACATAACGTCATGGTCACATGGCACACTGAGTGTACCATGTGTCCGTGACGTCCAAGGAGCCTGGCCCATTACTAGGAAGTGCCGGCGTTACAGCACAGGGAATGTATTTAATCATTAGCGAGCTTAGGGGCCCGGTCGCAGTTGCGACCACTGTGAACTCTACAGCTACTCCACTGGTCCTGGTTGTTTCAAACTTCTTCCATTTAAGAATTATGGAGGCCACTGTGCTCTTTGGAACTTTCAGTGTAGCAGAATTTTTTTTATACCCTTCTCCAAAACTGTGGCTCCACACAATCCTGTCTCTGAGCTCTACAGGCAGTTCTTTCCTATTCACTTTTGGTTTTTGCTCTGATATGCATTGTCAGCTGTGCAGGGGCGTAGCTAGGGGGGGGGCAGGCGGGGCATTTGCCCCGGGCGCAAGGGAGGGGGGGCGCCGAAGAGCAGCTCATCGCTGCTGACAGGCGCTCCGTATGTCGGACACCTGCAGCAGCTTAGGAAGAGCCAGGAAATATAGGGCGTTCTGACTGGGGTCTGTGACAGCCATGGAGTGGACCAGTCCAGTCACCTGACCTGTCACCTGACCTGTCAGCAAGGAGAGATGGTGAGTGTCTGGGTGTAATGTGTGTCTGTCTGTCTGTCTGTCTGTCTGTCTGTCTGTGTGTAATGTGTGTCTGTCTGTCTGTCTGTTGTCTGTGTGTAATGTGTGTCTGTCTGTCTGTCTGTTGTCTGTGTGTCTGTCTGGTGTGTGTGTGTGTGTGTGTGTGTCTGTCTGTTGTGTGTGTGTGTGTGTGTGTGTGTGTGTCTGTCTGTCTGTGTATCTGCATGTGTTTGTCTCTTATATCTACTACATTATCTGTACTGTTAACGCCATACAGCCCCCCTGTAGATAACGCCATACAGCCCCCCCTGCAGGGAACACCATACAGCCCCCCCCTGCAGGGAACACCATACAGCCCCCCTGTAGAGAACGCAATACAGCCCCCCCTGTAGGGAACGCCATACAGCCCCCCCTGCAGGGAACGTCATACTGCTCCCCCCTGCAGGGAACGCCATACAGCCCCCCCTGTAGAGAACGCCATACAGCCCCCCCCTGTAGGGAACGCCATACAGCCCCCCTGTAGATAATGCCATACAGCCCCCCAGTAGATAACGCCATACAGCCCTCCCCCTGTAGGGAACGCCATACAGCCCCCCTGTAGATAACGGCATACAGCCCCCCAGTAGATAACGCCATAAAGCCCGCCAGTAGATAACGCCATACAGCCCCCCTGTAGATAATGCCATACAGTCCCCCTGTAGATAATGCCATACAGCCCCCCGTGTAGATAACGCCATACAGCCCCCCCTGTAGGTAACGCCATACAGCCCCCACTGTAGATAACGCCATACAGCCCCCTGTAGATAACGCCATACAGCCCCCTGTAGATAACGCCATACAGCCCCCTGTAGATAACGCCATACAGCCCCCTGTAGATAACGCCATACAGCCCCCACTGTAGATAACGCCATACAGCCCCCACTGTAGATAACGCCATACAGCCCCCACTGTAGATAACGCCATACAGCCCCCTTTGTAGATATCTACAGGGGGGCGGTAAAAAAGGCACTATCTACAAGGGGGGGTGGGTTGTGTGACACCCAGGGGAGGGGGGGCCCCAGTCAAAAGTTTGCTATGGGGCCCAGTCTTTCCTAGTTACGCCCCTGATGCTATCTGTAGTGTTACATAGAACCGCAGGTAACATCTATTACATTATCTGTACTGTGTAGCAGAGCTGAGATTGTAATTTAGCACAATGTGTTATCTGTGGTGTTACATAGGACTGCAGGGGACACAACTACATTATCAGTACTCAGAGAGTTATCACTGTGTTATCTGTGGTGTTACATAGGACTGTGTGTGAAATCTACTACATTATCTGTGCTGTGTACATATGTGCCTGTGTGGGTATATATGGGTCTGTTTGTGAATATGTCTTTGTGCTTGTATATTTGTGCCTTTTATGTATTTGTATATGTTCCTGTCTGTGTATTTATCTGTGTGTGTCTGTACATCTATATATTTACCTGTATGTATGTATTCCAGATGTGTGTATGTATATTTGCCTGTATGACTAAATATCTATCTTTATGTATGTACAGTATATATGTTCCAGCGTGTCCATATATGTGGTTAATTTTTGGTTTGTGTAGGGGGCGGCAATAGAGAGTCCCGCACAGGGCGCCATCCAAGTGAAGGCCGGCCCTGGCTGTCACCAACCCTAGTCAGAAGGAACTCCGCCGCTGCCTGCGCCGCATGACCTCCTCGGCTTCTTCGGTAAGTCACACCAGGCAGAGCGGAGAGTGATAGCGGTAGGCTACCACTCACCGGTCTGTTCACAGTGTGGCGCTAAGTACAAGGGGTGGGAGTGTGGCGCTATCTACTAAGGGGGGAAGCGGGCTGTGTGTGGCACTATCTACAAGGGGGGCTGTGTGTGGCCTCTTTAATTTATTTTCTTTAAATTAATTTTTATGTTAATTACATTATAGAACTATATTGCTTGTAAAATGTAGAAATGCTTTTATACTCGCGTTACATTAAAAAAATAGTGAAAAAAAATTATAACTCATTGATTGGTAGGGAAAGAAAACATGGCGAGGGGGAAGGAGATGTCGGGAAATAAGTTGGGGGGGGGGGCGCCAAACTGAATCTTTGCCCCGGGTGCAGGAGAACCTAGCTACGCCTCTGAGCTGTGAGACCTTATAGAGATAGAGGTGTCTTTCCAAATCATGTCCAATCAAATTAATTTACCACAAGTGGACTCCAATAAAGGTGTAGAAATATTTCAAAGATGATCTAGAGAAATTGGAGGCTCCCAGAGCTAAATTTCAAGTGTCATAGTAAAGGGTCTGAATACTTATATCCATGTAAAATTTGAGGTATTCATTTTTAATAAATTTACAAAAAGAAAATCTAAAATTCTGTTTCACTTTGTCATTATGAGTGCAGAGTGCAGAGGGTATTGAGTGCAGAGTGATGGAGACAAAAACTTGAATGTGTATTTATTTTAGCACAACATAACAAAATGTGAAAAAAGTTAAAGGGTCTGAAGACTTTCCGAATGCACTGTATATATAATCTGTATATATAAATCTGGATTGTGTGGGGTTCCTGACTGTAAGGCTGAATTCACACATGCTGTTTTATGCAGTTTTTGGTGCAGTTTTAATACAGTTTTTTTGAGCCAAACATAGGAGTGGATACAGTGGCGTAGCTATACGGGTCGCAGCGGTTGCACAGGGCGCCCGTTGCCACACAGCACTAACCGTGTAGTAAATTTTTTTTAAATCTTTATTTGCCGTGATGCCAGCACAAGTTATGGATGGGCAGGGCTCCTTAGACGTCCAGGTTACATGGTACACTGACCGTAACTTGAGGCCCGTCAGGAAGAGAATGCAATGTGTGTTGTATCGTGATGTCTGTGTTTGCGGTGGAGAGGAGAGAGGTGGGGGTTTAAAATTACAGGCCCCCCCTCTCCTCTCTCCACCGCAAACACAAACAGCACAATACAATACATTACAAACTGTGGGTCCCGGCCTCCTGTGTGGTTGTGTGATGATCGCCAGGGGATCGCGAGCTACTCACATAGGGCCCGGTTCCAACTGTATCTGCATCCTTAGGACACAGATACAGTTGAATTTAATGATGGAGCAAAGAGCTGACCTCTTCTTACTCCATCTTTTACTATGCGGTGAGCTGTGAGCGGCTCGGCGTAGACAGGCGCGATGTAGTGACGTCATCACTCCGGTCTGCGCCGAGTCATTCATAGTACAGGCCAAGGAGGGAACAGGAATAGGTAAGTAATTATTTTATTGTTTTTCTGTAGGGTGCATATGGGGCATTATACTGGGTGTGGGAGGGGGCAGCTATGGAGGGCATTATACTGTGTATGGGGCAGCATGATACTGTGTAAGAGGCAGCTATAGGGGAATTATACTGTGGGGGGCAGCTATAGGGGGCATTATACTGTTTGGGGCAGCTAAGGGGGCATTATACTGTGGGGGCAGCTATGGGGGACATTATACTCTGTGGGGAGGCACTATGGGGGCATTATATGGTGTGGGGCAGGCTACAGGGGCACAATACTACTGTATGGGGCAGCTATGGGGCATTATACTGTGTGGGGGCATTATACAGTGGGGGCAGCTATGGAGGGCATTACATTGTGTGCGGGGCAGCTATGGAGGGCATTACATTGTGTGGGGGCAGTTATGGGGGCATTATACTGGGTGGGGGCCATTATAAAGTGTGAGGGGCAGCTATAGGGGTCATTATACTGTGTGGAGGGCAGTTATGAGGACATTATATGGTGTGGAGGCAGCTATGGGAGCATTATACTGTGTGGAGGCAACTATGGGAACATTATAGTGTGTGGAGGCAGCTATGGGAGCATTATACTGTGGGGAGGCAGCTATGGGAGCATTATACTGTGTGGGGGCAGCTACGGGAGCATTACACAGTGTGGAGGCAGTGATTTGAGCATTATATTGTGTGGGGCAGCTATGGGAGCATTATACTGTGTGGGGGCAGCTATGGGAGCTTTATTGTAATGGCAGGAAGGAGGTGAAGGGAAAGTGAGCCCTAATCTACCCACCGCCCTGTCCCTGCCTACTTGCAACGACCCGCCCTAGGCGACGGGGTACAACTGGGCGGCGGTCCCTACGCTGTCTAAGTGCACGGGAGAACAAACAGGGAACACGCAAGGGAAGGGGCAGTAGCCCACGGAACGCCGCGAGGAAACGGAGCGGTGAATGAATAGTCAGGACCAGGATGAAGTGGAGTATACCAACGTGAGCACGGAGAAGGAAGCAAGCCAGGGGCAAAGCGAAGCAGGTTAAGCGGAACTGCAGCAAGGCAGAAGCACGGCAGAAGCAGGCTGGAGCAAGGCAGCAGTGGGGCCAGGAATCCAGAAGAATTACAAGCACTGAGGAAGAGAACACGGCAGGTAATAAAGGACAGGGGGCGGAGCTAACTCCGACTGACCAGGCCGCGATAGGCTCTCCCACTCCTGAGCCTGCCACCCTGGTTGGTGGGAGACGGTGTCAGTCTAACAGGTCTGGCCTCAGGTGTGGATTGATTAATCCCAGGAGTATACCTAGACGTAGTACCTGGCAGATCCCTAACATTTATACTGTTTGGGGGCATCCATGGGGGCCGTTGGGCAAGGCAGCTGGGCATAGGTGCACGTAGGAGTTTAGTGGTGTTAGGGAGGGGTAAGGGGGCCCAAGCTGAATTCTTGCACCCGGGAACATGAGCCTTTAGATACGCCCCTGAGTGGATACAAATAAGAGGAGATAATTTAGCCTTTCCTTTAAAAAAAAAACTATTATTTTTGGATCTACGTCTGGATTTGAAATTGCACCAAAAACTGTATGTTTGAATCCAGCCCATAGGTGAATTTCACTCTGCAGTGTTTATTCATCAGTTTTCTGATGACCCTCATTTTTGTTGCAAAAAATAGAACTGGTTAGATTGTGACAATGTGGCACTGTTTATGTAGGATGTATATATCACGCTATGTATAGCCTAATATATGATTTAAGATGACCAAACTAAAGACAGAACAATTTATTTTTTTTTCAAATATTCTAGTAAAATAAAAGAATATATCATCCTGACCGTCATTTATATATTTCCTGAAAGCATGCAGAAGTTCATAGGTTTTTCATAGTAAATGGAAACGAGACTAATCAATTTATTATAAAGCCCGCACTAAGATGTTTTTGTTAACCTTTACCTCCCAAGAGTTCACAAGCCTGGATACACAATGTCTGGATACACAATGTCTGGATACACAATGTCTGGATACATTTGCAATGGTATGTGTAAGTTCATATAAACACACTTTCAAAATACTTTTATCTCAGTGTGTAGCATTGCTGAAACATGCCAAGATGCCAAATGTATACATTTCAAATGGTATGAGGCTATATCCATTTTTCTTTTACCTTTTATGGTTAGCGAGGGTAAGTTAAGTTTATAAACTTTGCATGAATATAAACTGACCTGGTCAGCCTAATGGAAATTACATAAACACCGCCGTGAACTGCCAGTAAAACAAAGCACGTCTTCAGTCGCATATTTCCAAGTTTGGACTGATACAGAATTCTTCTGTATCTATTCATTGTACATTGACATTAGTGTCAAGGCAGAAACACTAAACGCCTGGTATCACACATGCAGTTTTGATGCAGTTATCGGCTTCATTTTTTTAGCCAAACACAGGAGTGGACACAAAAGGAAGAAGATGTATCAGTCTTTTCCTTTTACCTTTCCTTACTTTTGGATCCTTTTCTGGCTTTTGCTAAAAAAATAAAACTGCACCAAAAACTGCATCAAATCTGTATGTGTGTGATTTTGGCCATAGTAATTTTGCAGGTTCTGTGTAACTGACATAAAATCTGTTGGCTACACATACACATTTAATCACAACTCTTCTATTACAGATATAACGGTATTACAGCCCACTGAATAATCTATTAGTTACTTTTCTCTGTATCACTTGTTATTTTCTTGACAACATGTTTTTGTGAGTCAGGATAGCTCAGACTTTTGTCAAGCAACAGCTTCAATACCAAATGAGGCATGACTTACATGTGAATTGCACACAAACTTTATATCTTTAAGGTCACTTTTACACCGCAGTATTTTGGTCAATACTTTGAATCAATATTTCGAAGCCAAAACCAGGAGTGGGTCCGAAACATGGAAGAAATACAAATCTTTCCATTATACTTAGGCCTCATGCACACGACCGTATTTTTTCCCACCCGTAAATACTGGCGTAAATACGGGTCCGGTGTCACACGTATTCCACCCATTTTGCACCAGTATGTACGAACCCGTGCCCGTAAATATGGGTCCGGTGTCACCCGTATTCCACCCATATTTACGGGCACGTTTTTGGTGGCAAAATAGCACTGCACTAATCGGCAGCCCCTTCTCTCTATCAGTGCAGGATAGAGAGAAGGGACAGCCTTTTCTGTAATAAAAGTTAAAGAAATTCATACTTACCCGGCCGTTGTCTTGGTGACGCGTCCCTCTCTTCACATCCAGCCCGACATCCCTGGATGACGCGGCAGTCCATGTGACCGCTGCAGCCTGTGATTGACCTGTGATTGGCTGCAGCGGTCACATGGCCTGAAACGTCATCCAGGACGTCGGGCCGGATGTCGAGAGGGACGCGTCACCAAGGCAACGGGTGGGAGACCGGACTGGAGGAAGCAGGAAGTTGTCAGTAAGTATGAAAGTCTTTTATTTTTATTTTTTACAGGTTTATACTGATCGGTTTTAAAGAAAAACAGATGTGGTTATAACCAACCATACCTAAAGAACCCAAAAATGCAATATAATATAGCACGGTGCCATTCCTGATATAAGTTAATGAAAAAAAGAAAAAAGATTTTGATTCTACTTTGGGGGTGGTGGGGACCCGGGTCCTGATGCCTTATTTGGTAGTAGTTCTCCGTCCCTGCCTCCCCTAAGGTATTATCTGTATTTCATATGCTTATATGTATGAGTGAATATATTTTACATACAAATAGGTTAAAAGAATTGAATAGACTTCATTTTATGTTAAAATGTTAAAATATTATTAGGGTGGCTCCCCTATTGAAGAAAAACTTTTTTCCTTCTTAAACCTATCATAAAGTCTAGATATTAATAGTTAACCGTATTAACGGAAGAATTTATTTATTTATTTTATTAATTAAATCTAGGTATCAATGGTATCGCCATATAAAATTTAACAATTGGTCTTATTTTGATCAAGTTGAGACACATCACTGATTACCCTCCTCCGGATAAAAACTGAATATTTCAATGAATTTGTTTTTCTGGATATTCTAATTGTTTGTTTGAATATAAAAATATTTTAGCTTGCTATTAAAATTGAGAGATATATTTCATGGCGGCATCTCATGTAAGAGTTAAATATATAATATCCAGTGTGAAACATTATGTTCTTGATTATGGAACCAATGAATGAATTTGGGACACTATATATATATATGGTGTGTTTGGCAGTAATTGTCAAACTGCTCTGAAGAAATCCCGTTCAGGGATGAAACGCGTCAGCTGTTCCAATCAATGAGGCGGGTAGTGACGTCCTAACCCTGCCCAGAGAATACCTGTCCAGTTTTGAAGAGCTCTGTGGAAAGGAACATACGTTGGAATAATTACCTACCTGGTTGCCGGCGTGCGATCCGGTCCGGTCCGTTCCTCTTGGAGTGCCTGGTCAATTCACCTGAAACTTCAGTGTGCGATCCTGCTTTGCTGGGCTCTTATCTCAGTGAATACAGTGGCCTTTACCAGTATGGATCTATAGAGGAAGGCGCCAAGGGAAGTAATGGTGGAGATGTGGATGCCTTGTAATCAAATGTGTGGCCACACAGGCAAACTTTCCTCTTGAGGAGATCTATCTTTTACATCGGAGCTAATTATCTCCCTGCATGGTCTCCCTGGCATTTATTTGATTTCGGAGATGAAGGTAAAAAACCATTCAAGCTTATACTCTACTCCAAAATTCTATTGCCTGTAGGCTATACATTGACCTAAGGGTCTGTGAAAAGACTTCCTATTATCATCAGTTTTGAATTGGAATTACTTATCTACTTGATGAGAGAAAAAAGCACGTTCATAACCACATTCCTTCAAATCGTGAGGCTATTTTTCCATTTTTTTGAGAGTTGTCATATTATATATACATGAAAATATCTTGTTATAAATATTATTAACAGCCACTTCGAATGGGGTTATTTTGCAACATTGTGATACTAATTATATACATGTTTGGAAACCGCAGGTGTGAATACAGTCTAGCGGTTTGCCAATTTGAAATCTTCTTGTAAAATTGTATAACACACATAAACCGCAGGTGTGAACACAGTCTAGCGATTTTCGATTTTGAAATCTTGTTGTAAAATCGTTTAAATACATATACATCATGCTATATATCCATCTGGCAATATCACTTGCGCTTTGAAGGTTCATTGCATGTTATATTATTAACAGCTACCACAAATAGGTCCTATGGTTATATTTTGATATATATTATATATATGCTTGGAAAACGCAGGTGTGAACACAGTCCAGCGGCTTTCCATTAGGAAAATTCTTATATTATTAACAGCGGCACCAAACAGGTCCTTTAGCAATATGTGATTACATAAATGTTCGTAAACCGCAGATGTGAACACAGTCCAGCGGCTTTCCATTTGGAAATCTTTTTGTATAATTGTGTGGTACACATATACTATACTATATAACCATCAGGTAATATTACCAATGTTTTGAAGATTATTCGTATGTTCTTTTTCCTGGCCAGGAGAATTCTCTTTTTAAATTGTATTTTTGTGAATGTATAAATTTATCTTTTCCGGTATTATCTGGATTCAAAAAATAAAATAATTATTTACTTTTATTGAGCCCAAGAGTGCTTAGTTATATTTCTGAAACCTTTTCCTTTTTTCTTTTTTTCATTAACTTATATCAGGAATGGCACCGTGCTATATTATATTGCATTTTTGGGTTCTTTAGGTATGGTTGGTTATAACCACATCTGTTTTTCTTTAAAATTAATTTTTGGAGGGTGTTTTTCCTTCCTGTTTTTGTTCATATACCTTTCAAAGGAAAGTATTTTCTTTCTTGAATTGTGAGGGTATCAGTGGTGTGTCTCGATTATGGCTTATTGTCTGGATTTTGAGGTTGATGCACAGATTGCTGCACTTTTGAATTGTGAAAGGAATAGAAGTGCAGAGGATATTGGAGGAGATATATATGGTCTATTTAAAAATCATCGGAGACTTATCTTGAGCCATCTGAGACGCAAGTGGGATATTCAGAGTTTAGAGGCATATAAGCTGTCTAAAATTGTCCCAAGAGGATTACGTAGACGTACAACACCTGCATCACATTTTAAGAGCGAAGTATTTTTGGAAAAGTGGGATGATGAGTGTCTGAGACACTCAATGAATTTGATGGACTTACTAATAGAAGAGGAGAAAAATATGCTTGGTTCACTCAATATGGAAATTGAGGAGAGTGTTAAAAAATTGGATATATTTTGTAAGGATCAGGAATTTGAAAAATTAAATAATAGTCTGAAGAAAGAGGTAGAAGTGGAACTTCGGGAAATATCAGTACGAAAAAGGAGAAAATTTCAAAGGGATACTTTTGATTTTGAACAGAAACAAATTTTCTCCTTTACAATAAAAAATAGAGAAAGACAGAATAGGAATAGGGTACGGATGAGAAGAAATACCTTCATGTCAACAGATGGGGAAACTACAAGTGACCCATCTAGTGATAATGAAATGGGGAAACATAATAGAATTGAGGAATCACAATCCAAGGTTTCTTTTTTAGGGGACCGAAACAGAGGGAAATTCGGAGAGGAAAGAATAGTAGAGAAAAAAGGAGGACCCAATACAAGACAACGCAGGGGAAGATAGATAATAATTTGAATAATATAATTAATCTAACCGATTTCCCTCTATCAATACATCATATATCCCTATTAAACCGTGGATTGGGTTTCTCACCAGTTACCCCTGGAAAGGAATTTGAAATATGTAAGGATCTTCACCTTTTTCTTAGAAAAATCCTCTTGAGACTCTGGCATGGGGAAAAAAATGAGAGAAATACTCAAAATGAGAATGTGATGCCTGATTCACAGAGAGAAATAATGGAATTTGAAATGATTCCTAATCTGGAAATGTCTGATCTAAATACTCTAGCAGATCTAAATGAATTATGGAGGGAAGGTAACCTATTGGAGAATTTAGACACTCCTGGAGAGAACTTTACGGATATTATCCCAGAGTATACAGGTCTGCGGAAAAAAAGTAGTACTATGCCAAGCATACATTCTAACAGATACACACATGCATTTTTAGAGGCCATGCTTAGAGATATAAGTGTCATCGACTGGTCCTCCTTTCTGTGTGAGGACAACTTAACTGAAAGGGAACGAAAAGCCCTAAAAGAATTGCAAAATATTGAGAATATTGTAATTAAGCCCAGTGACAAGGGTGGTAATGTTGTCCTCCTCAGAGAGGATGACTATGTCGGTGAGATTAAAAGACAATTGGAATCGGACACATATTCCCTTTTGAAGGATAACCCACTGGATAACATAATGGGAACTTTAAATAGAAAATTGACTTTTGCATTAGATGAGGGCTTAATTAATAAAAATGAGTTTCAATTTTTAGAGGTAAAAGAACCCCGTATGCCCACGATATATGTACTTCCTAAGGTGCATAAAAATAGGAACACACCCCCAGGCAGACCCATTATTTCAGGGTGTGATGGCCCAACAGATCATCTTGGTAAATACATAGACGAAAAATTGAAACCTTTTGTCCGTACACTTCCATCTTTTGTATTAGACACGGGGGATCTTCTAAATAAAATTGATAATTTGAATTTTGAGGAAGACTTTATCCTGGTGGGATTGGATGTGGAGTCTTTGTATACCTCCATCCCACATGATGTTGGCCTTAAGGCGGCTGCGCATTTTCTGGAGAGGAGAGGGGGAGACTGGGCCCATCAAAATGAATTTATTATTGAAATGTTGGAATTCGTTTTGAATTATAACTGCTTCTCTTTTGATGGTAAATTTTACCGTCAGATTCGTGGAACGGCCATGGGATCTTCTTGTGCACCATCGTATGCCTGTTTGCACTTGGGCTGGTGGGAAGAGTTCATAGTATACCCTCATCCTCTTTTCAGAAAATGCGCATCCGTTTGGCTTAGATACATGGACGATGTCCTCTTGTGCTGGAAGGGATCTTTGGACTTACTTGAAAGTTTTATTGGGGATTTAAACTCAAATGAACTCAATATCCTTTTGACCTTTTCTCATAGTAAGGATCATATTAGCTTTTTAGATCTTAATATTCAAAGGGAAGGAAATAAATTAAAAACGACTACATATCGGAAACCAACATCTGGTAATACTCTTTTGGCAGCAAGTAGTCATCACTTTCCATCTCAAATTAAGGGGATACCAATAAGCGAATTTCTTCGAATTCGCCGTAATTGCACAGATTTCAGGGATTTTAAAAGCGAAGCACAAGACTTATCATCTCGCTTTGAAGAAAGGGGTTACCCCAAGAAGATGATCAAAAAAGGATACAATAGAGCATTTAGGCAGAATAGAGAGGAAATTCTTAAGAGAGGTAAAAAAGATAACAGTGATAATAGAGTCAGATTCATTTCAAGGTATGGGTCCCATTGGAACATACTTCGGAATCTGATGATTAAAAACTGGCCACACTTAACCTTGGATAAAAGAATCAATTCAATAGTGGGGAATGTACCGAGCATGGTCCCAAGAAAGGCTCCTACTTTGAGGAATTTATTGGTGAGTTCTGAGTTTAAGAGAAGGACCCCAAATAATGAGAAATGGCTACAGAAACGTCCAAAAGGAATGTTCATGTGTGGCTCTTGTAAATGCTGTAAGTACGTCTTAAAATCAGATACTTTTCTGGATAGTGAACATAAAAGGGAATTTAAAGTCTATAATTTTATCAACTGTCGCTCAACCATGGTCGTTTACTCCATTACCTGCCCATGTGGGAAACAATATATAGGGAAAACGAAACGAGAATTACATGTTCGCATTAGTGAACATATTAGAGATATCATTAAGGGTGAAATGATTAATCCTTTAGCCGCACATTTCAAAACATACCATGCCCAATCACCAACTGGCTTAAAATTTATGGGGATTTACCAACTTTTTCAAGATAGAAGGGGAGGTGATCTCAATCGAATACTCCTCCAGAAGGAAACTATGTGGATCTATACTTTAAGAACATTGAATCCCAGGGGATTGAATAATGAAATTAAATTTAATATGTTTCTTTGAATGGTTGGGGTTTGAGAGACTGTCCTGTATTTCCCTCAATTCTCGGTATTTTGGAGTTAGCTGGTGTTGGATACAAATAATCTCTGATACAAGAATATTGGATTAAAGAAAGGGACCCCCCCCCCTTTTTTTCGTATGCCATCCCTGGAGAATGATCTAGGAAAATTGGTTGTGTAAAATTTGGATTTAAATATATACACTTTTTGGTCTCAATTTTGGAAACCTGATAGTTAAATCCTAATCTGCCTTTTATCCGAATATTATATAATAATTTTTTCATTATAATTTGCTTTAGTGGTATGACTATGAGTTACTTTATTTCCAATATAGAACGATCAATCAATTGGATTAATAATATCTAATGGGTGGAATTTGGGGACCTGCTGTCTTACAGACACTGGATCCTCATTCGTGCCTTCTCTTGGAATTTCATGATGGCTCCTACTATTCACTTGAGTTTTTCATATGCATATGCGAATTATGATATAATTTAGTAGCAAAATTAACCGATTTTGATTCTACTTTGGGGGTGGTGGGGACCCGGGTCCTGATGCCTTATTTGGTAGTAGTTCTCCGTCCCTGCCTCCCCTAAGGTATTATCTGTATTTCATATGCTTATATGTATGAGTGAATATATTTTACATACAAATAGGTTAAAAGAATTGAATAGACTTCATTTTATGTTAAAATGTTAAAATATTATTAGGGTGGCTCCCCTATTGAAGAAAAACTTTTTTCCTTCTTAAACCTATCATAAAGTCTAGATATTAATAGTTAACCGTATTAACGGAAGAATTTATTTATTTTATTAATTAAATCTAGGTATCAATGGTATCGCCATATAAAATTTAACAATTGGTCTTATTTTGATCAAGTTGAGACACATCACTGATTACCCTCCTCCGGATAAAAACTGAATATTTCAATGAATTTGTTTTTCTGGATATTCTAATTGTTTGTTTGAATATAAAAATATTTTAGCTTGCTATTAAAATTGAGAGATATATTTCATGGCGGCATCTCATGTAAGAGTTAAATATATAATATCCAGTGTGAAACATTATGTTCTTGATTATGGAACCAATGAATGAATTTGGGACACTATATATATATATGGTGTGTTTGGCAGTAATTGTCAAACTGCTCTGAAGAAATCCCGTTCAGGGATGAAACGCGTCAGCTGTTCCAATCAATGAGGCGGGTAGTGACGTCCTAACCCTGCCCAGAGAATACCTGTCCAGTTTTGAAGAGCTCTGTGGAAAGGAACATACGTTGGAATAATTACCTACCTGGTTGCCGGCGTGCGATCCGGTCCGGTCCGTTCCTCTTGGAGTGCCTGGTCAATTCACCTGAAACTTCAGTGTGCGATCCTGCTTTGCTGGGCTCTTATCTCAGTGAATACAGTGGCCTTTACCAGTATGGATCTATAGAGGAAGGCGCCAAGGGAAGTAATGGTGGAGATGTGGATGCCTTGTAATCAAATGTGTGGCCACACAGGCAAACTTTCCTCTTGAGGAGATCTATCTTTTACATCGGAGCTAATTATCTCCCTGCATGGTCTCCCTGGCATTTATTTGATTTCGGAGATGAAGGTAAAAAACCATTCAAGCTTATACTCTACTCCAAAATTCTATTGCCTGTAGGCTATACATTGACCTAAGGGTCTGTGAAAAGACTTCCTATTATCATCAGTTTTGAATTGGAATTACTTATCTACTTGATGAGAGAAAAAAGCACGTTCATAACCACATTCCTTCAAATCGTGAGGCTATTTTTCCATTTTTTTGAGAGTTGTCATATTATATATACATGAAAATATCTTGTTATAAATATTATTAACAGCCACTTCGAATGGGGTTATTTTGCAACATTGTGATACTAATTATATACATGTTTGGAAACCGCAGGTGTGAATACAGTCTAGCGGTTTGCCAATTTGAAATCTTCTTGTAAAATTGTATAACACACATAAACCGCAGGTGTGAACACAGTCTAGCGATTTTCGATTTTGAAATCTTGTTGTAAAATCGTTTAAATACATATACATCATGCTATATATCCATCTGGCAATATCACTTGCGCTTTGAAGGTTCATTGCATGTTATATTATTAACAGCTACCACAAATAGGTCCTATGGTTATATTTTGATATATATTATATATATGCTTGGAAAACGCAGGTGTGAACACAGTCCAGCGGCTTTCCATTAGGAAAATTCTTATATTATTAACAGCGGCACCAAACAGGTCCTTTAGCAATATGTGATTACATAAATGTTCGTAAACCGCAGATGTGAACACAGTCCAGCGGCTTTCCATTTGGAAATCTTTTTGTATAATTGTGTGGTACACATATACTATACTATATAACCATCAGGTAATATTACCAATGTTTTGAAGATTATTCGTATGTTCTTTTTCCTGGCCAGGAGAATTCTCTTTTTAAATTGTATTTTTGTGAATGTATAAATTTATCTTTTCCGGTATTATCTGGATTCAAAAAATAAAATAATTATTTACTTTTATTGAGCCCAAGAGTGCTTAGTTATATTTCTGAAACCTTTTCCTTTTTTCTTTTTTTCATTATACTGATCGGTAGTCACTGTCCAGGGTGCTGAAAGAGTTACTGCCGATCAGTTAACTCTTTCAGCTCCCTGGACAGTGACTATTTACTGACGTCGCTTAGCAACGCTGCCGTAATGACGGGTGCACACATGTAGCCACCCGTCATTACGAGAGCTCCATAGACTTCTATGGACTGTCCGTGCCGTTATTACGGCCTGAAATAGGACATGTTCTATCTTTTTCAACGGCACGGGCACCTTCCCGTGAGAAAACTTGAAGGCACCCGTCGCCAATAGAAGTCTATGAGCCCGTTATTACGGGTCGTAATTACGACCCGTAATAACGAGAGTTTTTACGGTCGTGTGCATGAGGCCTTACTCTGTGAACGTTCCACTCCTAGCTTTGCATAAAGACACTAAAGTAAAATACTGATCAAAATACTTTCATGTGAAAGTGGCCTGATATGGATCCAGCAAGCCACATGTAAGTCATGGGGCAATTATATCTATATCAATTCTATCTATCTATCTATCTATCTATCTATCTATCTATCTATCTATCTATCTATCTATCTATCTATCTATCTATCTATCTATCTATCTATACATATATATATATATATATATATATATATATATATATATATATATATATATATATATATATATATATATATATATATATATATGTATTTCACCTAAGCCTTAGCTAGTACTAGAGAGAAAAAAAAGGATCACATTTGGATAATGGACATTTGCTAAAAAAGGGCGAAAAAAGCAACACAAATGTGTGATACAAGAGAACTTCTTCTCATAATAGGTATTTTTATACCATAGCAGATTTTTGCCATATTAATACATACAATACAGCAATACATGGCCACGGTGGTGTAAGGCCAATGTGCAGGGTAGTCGAGGAAAAATAGAATAGAGGCCAGGATTAATGACAAAATCAAGGTCCTTTAGACTTGTATAACACTCAGGCATGGCTGCAATCAGACAGCAATACAACACTTCTCAGGATACATGCGAGATACAATCTCTTTAAAGCGGATCTGTCAGATATTTATGGTGTCCTGTCTGTAGCAGCATAAATAAGGCTTCGTTCACATCTGCATCAGTGCTCTGTTCAGGGGTTCTGTCGGACCTTTCCGTCAGGGGAACCCATGAACGGAACCCTAACTGAAACAAACGGAAACCATAGGTTTTCTTTTGCATCCCCATTGATTTCAATGGTGACGGATCCAAAGGGTTTCTGTTTGGCCCCGTTGTGCAAGGGTTCTGTCATTTTGACGGAATGAATAGCGCAATCGACTACGGTATTGATTCCGTCAAAACTATGGAACCCTTGCACAACGGGGACAAACGGAAACCATTGGCACCGGATCCGTCACCATTGAAATCAATGGTGATGCAAACGGAAACCTATGGTTTCCGTTTGTTTCAGTCAGGGTTTACGTTCATGGGTTCGCTGAACGGGAAGCTCCGACAGAACTCCTGAACGGAGCCCTGATGCAGAAATTATTAGATAATGTTCTGTAGTTTAGGAGAATTTAGAACTTATACCAGCGCCACAAGTATGAGTCCAAATATATTCATATATTCATGCTCCCGCACCCTCCAGCTGCTGATTGATACTTTTCTTCCTATTACTGTGCATAGGAAGAAAAGTGTCAATCAGTGTCTGGAGGGTGCGGGAGCATGAATATATGAATATACAGTATGCGACCAGCACCATTTAGTTGTAGAAGAGAACCTTCTGAATACAGGGGCCCGTCTTCTCAAACTCCAGTCCTCACAACCTTTAATCCTGCCTATACACTAGAATGCAGGGGGGCTCCTGCCCACCCGTCTACCTGCCAAATCACGCTGTCTCACACGCGAAGCCTCCTGTCACATCCACCCGACAACCACAGTGAAACACACAAGCGCGTGGGGAGACTCCTGCATATTACCCCTCGAGGCAATATTCTGCTCCGCACCCACTCTAACTCAGGGCCCTCTCATACCGTCTGGCACCAATGCAGCACACAACAAGTCTGCTTGCTCTCTCTTGGGCTTAGCCTGCTCACTAAACCCAGTAAGTGCCTTTTAACAGCTAAGCCGCCATCATCATGAGGCATGTATCGTAGCCCCACTTGCGTCATCACCGCTGTTACAGCGTGGAAGGTACCTCCTAAATAAAATAGAGTCCAGGCCTCATCTTTAAATGTCTTACAGATAGAGCAGCCACCATTGTCTGAACCAGTTCCCAGTTACAACCAAACACAATGCAATATAGAATAGATTACATCAAATTCATAACACCCAAATTGGCTATCCCCTCAACATGTCTTTCGCTATCATCTTCTGCTCTTGAGGAGAAAAGCAGGTTAAACTACAACACTTTGCATTTGAAGAAACAGTACATAATTTAAGTGCAGCATCTCTAACACAGCAAACACAATGCAAATAAAGTGAAATCTATGACCTCCTTGTGGGAATGGGATATACCCCACATTCTAACACCTTTCAACTCCAGCCCACAAGTACCTCGTATAGGTCAAGTTTTCAGGATTTTCTTGGTATTGCATAAGTGATGGAATTATTATCAGTGCACCAGGCACAGCCACAGATTCTCAAACCATTACCTGTTGAGGTTATTTAAAGGGTGACTAAACTTTCAGAAAACTTCTGACATGTCATAGTGACATGTCAGAAGTTTTGATCGGTGGACGTCTGAGCACTGAGACACCAACCGATCGCTAAAACGAAGCGGCAGAAGCGTTTGAGTGAGCGCTGAGCCGCTTGGTTTCTGATCGACTTTTCTCAGAAAGTCGAGATAACAGTGTACAGACTGAATAAAAAGTCTATGGGCCCGTACACCAAGTGCTCGGCTTTCAGAAAAAAGTTGATCAGAAACTAAGCGGCTCAGCCCTCTCATGCTTTGTTTTAGCGACCGGTGGGGGTCTCAGTGCTCGGACCCCACCGATCGAAACTTCTGACATGTCACTATGACATGTCAGAAATTTTCTGAAAGTTTAGTTACCCTTTAAGCACCGAAGCTGAGAAATACTGTTATGATTATCATTGGGACCTGTTCCCGAAATCTTCGTGCGGAAGATTTTTCCATGCAATACATTTTCCCCAGGGAATACATTTTCCTCAAGTGAATGGCCGTCCATCTTATACATACAGAGTGTGCCAGAACTAGAGCCGATGCTTGGTATTGGCTCTCCTCTCTGGTTTATAGAGCGGGCTCCCGAGCAGGAGACCACCTCCATGATATCCATATCCCCTGATAGAGCATATGGACAGGAGATGTCCAGATAAGACAAATCTTTTGAAACTTATAATTCTGATCTAGGAATTTATACACTATACACACAAAAGTATTATCTTAAAAATTAAAAGGTCTAAATAACTGTTGCTCACATTAGTCCTATGGTGTAACATTTATTTTAAATATAATTTCTGAATTATTGTGTTAAGATAATCTTAGTTTGCGTATGCAGAACTTGTCAAGAAAGTAAGAGAGGGGAACAGATTAAGAGGACCATAAAATGAAGATTAAGAATCATAATCTTTATATTATGTCAACATATTCCGCAGCGCTTTACATTTGGGCAAGTAACTAGTTAGTAGAATGACAAGTAAGCACAACAAATGACTAAACATTGAGAACAATGAGTTCCCTGCCCATTTGAGCTTACAGTCTAAACGGAAGCACCAAATTCTACATATGTATGCAAAATTTTGTTTTTATTTCCCAGGAAATGGTAATTATTTAAAAAGCCAAAAGTGAATCTGGACAAACCTGGAAACAACCTGATTTTTACAGTCAGCATTCGATAGTACTTTTACATTTTATCCTTTCAAACAATTTAATTCTATATGATTCCATTTATAGTGCATTGTAGATGAGATATCTAAACAGATAAGCCTGCTATTTGGGTTTTATTATTTTTTAAATGGGTTGTATAGATCCAAAGAATGATGTAATCTCCCTAGGGATGTCAGCTCCGTAGATCTTAAGAACAAGGGGGCAATGGTATCGTAGTTTTATCAGATATAGCGCCGCTCTTATACATAGGCTGTGTCCAGTATTGCAGCTCAGCCCCATTTATGCCCCTGTTAGATTGTTAAGAACGTCATTACGTTTATAAGCATCTTGAGAATGTAGTAATAGGGTGAGAATTTGCAGAGACTAATAAGAGCCACTATTAGGTTACCCAGTGATTCCCCAGTGACTTCTATCCCCTCTCTATTGACATGGTAGCTCTCCAGGTAAGAGCCCTACTATCAGAACTGTCCATCAGTGTTTCCGTTACTTTGCTCACTATTATTGTGATAAATGCAACTAAAGTTCCTCCTTTCAGCTATAGATTGGTAATATAAAGTATATTCTTATGAATTGTTTCTGGATCTTTCTTGAACATTTTTTTTCGAGAATTCTAGAAAGGTTCTAATATGGTAATGAGAAAAACATTGCTGTCATTTCAAATCCAAAATAATGTTAAACCTTTTGCATGGTATATTATTTTCTTGCAATAAAAGAGATGGGAGGAGTGAAAACATTATTATGGTGATAGCCCGAGAAAACGTTCTCCAAAAACAAAGAAAACCAAGTCAATTATAGCTTTGCTATGTTACAAAGCTGACATTTGAATTATTACAGATTTCCAGCTATGCCTTTCTTTGATAAACAACATTGCATGGAGGGAAGAGGCAGAAGGGATAATATCGGGACAGATTTGTGCTGATAGAAGAGGTTTTCAAGCACTCCCTATTACTGGATCAGATTATCTTGATACTTTCTAATCTCTTATTTCAGGACTCTCGTCACCTTACTGATTAAGGGGATTTGTCAACGAGAGGTTGCTCTAATTGAGATCAAATATCTGGTATAACTAAATTCTATACTCAATTATCACGAAGAGCTGACATCCTGTCACCTGGATCGGTCCTAATAACAACAGCATTGCAATGATAAACTGCTGAATAACCCAGCACCCACCGAACCTCTAGTGTTTATATAGAATGTGAAAATGCAGGAGTGCTCTGGTTCTTTACTGTGATAATATGATGTAGATGCAAGAAAACAACATTGATTGACATAGGCTACAGTGTCAATATTTTTAAATTCTAGCCTCTTTGTAATACATCTGTATACTTTTTCTGCTATTTTCACTTACATTTAAATGTAGTTTTCTCTGTGGAGTATCAAAACAAATCTCCCATTGCAAATTGGAAACCATCAACGGACTGCTGTTGATGGATCTGTTATTCTCATGACGTGCTTCTCTTTACTAGCGACAGTTATTCAGATAATCATGTGTTACAACAGTGGTATGCAGGAAAGTATCTTTATCTGTATATCCGTCCTGACTTGAGTTAACGCTAAAAGATAAAAGTGGTGGTGCAATGATGTGCAATGATCTGGGGAATGCTTTCTTGACACACTGGTTCAACACATATCACAGTGACCTGTACAATTACCAGATTGCATAAAATTCAATAGAACAGCTAAAGGATGTTGTAAAATGGGAGATGCGCAGTTTGTGCAGTCCATAAATCTGTAGGAACTGCATGATTTTCATGTCAACATTGGTCAGAAATAAATCTCTTAGATCAAATTCAGACGTAGCGGATTTGCAGAGTGGATTCTACATCTCAAATCAGCAGCAAAGTATGATACATGTGGATGGGATTTTTTAAGACCCATCCACATCTAGCGGAAAAATACAGTGCGGAATTGAGGGCATGCTGCGGATTTTAAAATCATTAACATGTCAATTATGTCGCTGCATTGTTTATCAGATGAAATCCACTGTGAATCCGCAGATTTACACATGTAATATATGGGGATTTTGCTGTGGAATCGCCATAGAGAAATGTGGCGAAATCTGCGGCGGATTTCTTCCTCTACGTATAGACTGAGACTCATTCAGATGGCTGTAATGAGGCCACATTTAGCATTTGTACTAGGGCTGCAGGTCTAATGACCCTAATTAATAGATTAGGGATCTATGATGCTGTTAGTTTGAGTCATCAGACCCAAGGTCAGGACTTGCAGACGCAATATGTATGCCAAAATACAGCCACATTACAGCCGTCTGAATGAGGCCTAAAGAATGTTTCCATCAGAGTGCTGAATTCATGTCATGAGGAATTCAGACTTTCAAGAGGTAACTAGAAAGGTGTACATAATAGATAGATAGCCACTATCTATCTATCTATCTATCTATCTATCTATCTATCTATCTATCTATCTATCTATCTATCTATCTATCTATCTATCTATCTATCTATCTATCTATCTATCTATCTATCTATCTATCTATCTCCTATCTATCTATCTATCTATCTATCTATCTAAAATGTCGACCGCCAGTAGCACCAGCTGTAACAGATGGGTGCAATCCTTGAGAACCCGATCCTAGATTCCAAAGTTTTCAATATTTCCAAAAGTAGACAGCACTCCAATTCAAAAGTGAAAAATTGGTCTTTTTATTAGCCCTCGTGCAACGTTTCGGCCCTCCAAACTGAGCCTTTTTCATGCTTGAAAAAGGCTCAGTTTGGAGGGCCGAAACGTTGCACGAGGGCTAATAAAAAGACCCATTTTTCACTTTTGAATTGGAGTGCTGTCTACTTTTGGAAATATCTATCCGTCTGTCTGTCTGTCTGTCAGTCTGTTCAGTGGCAAACATAGAAGAAATGGGGCACTATAGCAAAGATCAAACTGGATGGTTTGTCATCCAAAATAGAAGAGCTTTGTGTTTGTTTCCCTCTCCATGCCCTTTTCAATTCCCTTTGTTCAATTCTTAAAACTCTTTTTTTCTAAGTGTCCTTTCTCTGTAAAAGTGCGACCTGCACGGGTACTCGACACCCAATAGAAAAGGAACTGGGCCCTCCACTCTAAGGGCCACATGGGTTGCCTCATCTATCTATGTGTCTGTCTGTCTGACTGTCTGTCTATCTTTGAGTGTTTTATTATCAATAACACATATACAGTATAGCATTGTTAGAATTTCTTATTCTCAAAATGTTCACAATACCAAGAACATACTTAGTCTCTAAAAAGATCACACTGTCAATCATTTTTGTAAAAGAAATGTAACCTTCTTAGCAGTAAAGATCACTTTGAATTATTTATATTGGTGAAGTCATTTCTATAGAACTGCTGAAATGCCCAGTGGTCAGTGTGGGGTCAGATACTTCTATTCAAGATAGATTATTAATGAGACCAAGCTCAGTACATAAAATCTGTTTGTTTTTTTTGTTTTTTTTGTTTTTTTATCTTTCATTTTGCATCCAAATATTCTTTAAAATTGACAAGCACAGTAATACTTGTTCATAAAATTTTCTATTAGATTTTCCAAATATTTTAGTTGCAAAACCAACAAAGCAGGGAAAAACAAATCAACCCTTCTCCCCTGCCCCACCCTGCAAAGTTATATGAGAAAAAATAAATTCTATACATGTAATAACAGTATGTAAAACACATACTTATGAAGTGAAGCAGTGGTGGTATTTCAAGACCGTACATCCAAAGACATCTTTGGCAAAGTGCATTAAGAATGCTCATAAAAAGATAGGGGCAAGCTATCAATAAAAGTTACCTCCGAGAACAGTCCATTATTATAGACCCCACCTTGTCATGAAGACCCATAATATGCAGGACTGTAATTCTAAGCAGTCTATCTCATTGTGAGTGCCAACGATGCCAGTCCCGGATTGTCAAGTTATGAGTACCAAATAGTTTTAAACTTCCATGGAGTAATCCTTTTTAATATATACAAATTCCTCCATTAGCAGATTCTTTTTAACTTTAGTAAGGAATTCCTTTTTAGAGAATTTCCTTTGTAGCTAATTTAAGGCTATCAACTTTCTGGCTATGTAAAGAAAACATATAAGTCCCAATGTACCTGGGGAATCCAAAGTGAGGTCTTCAACATAGCCCAACAGGCATAACATAGGTGCCCCAATGAGACCGGTATAGGATTCATTAACAACTTTTATAACCTCAGTGCAGAAAGACATAAGGCCCACACGTAACCACAACACGTGAATATGGTCAGCCTCTTCTTCAGTGCATCCAGGGCAAGAAACATCACCACACAGACCTATTCTAACTAAGAACTTTGGTGTTTTATTAATTCTATGTAGGATAAAGAATTGTGACAAGTGGCCTGACTCGTGAGGGATTGTGAAAATATATATTTTTTTCCCAAAGTAATTTTTAGAGATCAAGGCAGCTCACTTGTCTGTATTGTACATTTCAAGCATTTTATACAAAAACTTTTACAGTAATAATAATTAAAATAATAAAAAAATCAAAGTAAAAAAAAAAAAATTCTCACATCGCATACTTTCACCCTAAAGTAAAAGTGTTGCCCCTCAGTAAAGGTGTATTAAACTAGAGGAAGCAAGTTACAGAGGATTTGCGCATACAAATTCCTGTGGGATTGCTGTAGTTATGACAATACCCAATACTGATTTCTGATTGCTGGCTTTCATCTGCAAACTACGGTATCCTGGTGGGCAGCCATCACAACAAGTGGCTACAGGAACAGTGAACTAATACAGTATGTCACATTGTCACGTAGATTGAAAAAGACATGAGGTTTGGTAAGGGACATTATATACACATTATTCAATTTTAATCAACACTGCAAAAAAAAAACATGCAGTAGTGTTTATATATGTTTCTTACCTTTACATTGTAAAGGATTTGGGTTCCCTATTAGGGTCTATTTATACGTCACTGTCATATCACGGTTTTTTATCCAATTTTGTAGCGATTTTACAAAAATCGCAGCAAAAACTGCAAGATGACCGTGAGGTGTAAATAGACCCTTAATCCTGTTTACTGTATGTCTTTTATATTATAACACTATAACACAATTTTTTCAAGGCCAATTATTATGTAAGCTTTCTGTCTATTATTTCCCCCCACACAGGAATCCGTTGTCAAGTACACACTACTAAGCTCCTCTCAGTGTGGCAAAAAAATGAAAGATTTGCAGATGGAAATGACTATTGCAAAATCACAAAGATCTAACTTACATAAATATTTGGTATTTGTACATAGTGTGGGAGATTTATCAATAGTGTCAGGGGTGCATGTATTTATGAGTCCAAAAAAAATGACTTAATTTGCACCACATTTATCAAAATGGCTCATGTAGCATGATGAATTTGGTGCAACTCGCTACACAAGTTTGACACTCTTCCTTATATTACCTCATGGCTGGTTAATAACCTCCTAATTTTCCCGTCATCATAGCCATATGACTGCTTGTATTTTTCAATGGCACCATTTTGAAGTACATATAGGAGGAGATTTATCAAAACTGGTACAAAGAAAAAAAGTGGAAATGTTTCCCATAGCAACCAATTAAGTTGTTTTTTGAATTTTTAAAAGGGCCTATGAAAAATTAGACCTTGAACCTGATTAATTGCTATAAACAACTACGGTACTCCACTTTTCCTTTGCACCAGTCTTCTTTTAACTTTTTTTAAAATATTTTTTGAAGTCCCACAACGGGACTTCAATCTAACATTTTCTGATTTTCAATATAGTTCCTACGTTGCAATTTATTATGCTCTAGTGTCACACTGACAGACAGCCTATTAGGCCCTTTTAGGCAAAAAGCCATGGTAGGCATGGGGGGCCATTGTGAGGACACGGCTGCCATGTCAACCCCTCTGCAACTCGCGATCGCATCCTGGGGCGGAAAGGAAGTTCCTCCCCTTAGCCACTTTGATGATACGTCACTATTGACTATGGCATCTAAGGGGTTAAATAGCAGGGATTGAATACTGGCTGTTGCAGCTGAATTTATATTACAGCTGACACCTACTGTTAATCTAGCGGGCACATTCTTGCGACTTATATTTACAGCACTCTGAAGGAAGTACATCCCACACATGCCGTAAATTTACGCCATGGGAAGTTGTTAGTAGTCCCTTGCACCAGATCATAAATATATGATTGAAGGAACAGGGGGAGTGGGAAAAGTAGTGTGTTTCATAGATATAAAAAATAAAAAATACTTTATTATTAAATTGTTATTAAAAACAATGTTGGATGTAATTTACGTTGCGCCAAAGTCCCCTAGATTGGCACAATATGACAAATTATGTCTAAATTAAATTGCTCCAATTCTGTAGTAGTATATTGATTTATATAGACGACTGACCTCTCAGTGTTGGTGAGAAAACAGTCAATTGCAAGCAAAAAATTATTATTAAGGTTCCTCCAACGGGCTGTAGATAAAGCCCAGCGATGGGGAAACCCCTACATCAATCTTGCTGCAATGGGTTCCATGTACATGCATATAACTGCATAGATTGCATGCACAAATATCCTGTGTGAGCAGACACGACACAGCAGAGTCTAAACTGCTGCGTGCCAGCAACTACACAGGAGTAGGAAGGAAAAAGACACAACAAGTGACAGCACTGTTGAATTGCCTAGATAGTGACCTGTGAATGATGTATCAGCAAATACTCTGCCCTGTCAGGCAGTCAATGACTTGCGAATCCCAGCTTGTGTGTTATCATGTATGTGTATCTCGGCATAGCAGAGTTGAAACTGCTATGCTGTAACAGCTCTGCAAGGGGGAGTAACAGATCGGCCGTGCTCCCGGACGGGCGGCCACACAGGCAGTGTGCCTGAACAACGAGCTCCAGTGCCTTGCAGGGGTGAGTTTCCCCATCGCTGGGCTTTATCTACAGCCCGTTGGAGGAACCTTAATAATAATTTTTTGCTTGCAATTGACTGTTTTCTCACCAACACTGAGAGGTCAGTCGTCTATATAAATCAATATACTACTACAGAATTGGAGCAATTTAATTTAGACATAATTTGTCATATTGTGCCAATCTAGGGGACTTTGGCGCAACGTAAATTACATCCAACATTGTTTTTAATAACAATTTAATAATAAAGTATTTTTTATTTTTTATATCTATGAAACACACTACTTTTCCCACTCCCCCTGTTCCTTCAATCATACATTGACAATCGGTGGTGTACACCTAGTGTGAGTTACTCCGACATATATTATATATAAATTGTACGGGGGTAATACCCATCCAAATATATAACACCAGATCATAAACACTGTCTGTAACTCCTTTTCAAAGGTTTGAAGAGAGAAGTAAACAAACATGTACAACTGGCTATCACACACTGGCTATCACACAGATGTCACATTCTTAACAATCCACACTCCAGCGCCGTCTCTTCTCACCTCCAGCCAGTGCCGCAATGAGTCTCGCAAATGGGCTAGCAGGGATATGCAATGTTCCAGGTAATCAAAGCGAAGGGCGGACTATTTAAAATCTTTGCACACTGGTCTCAAAGTCAGTTATAGATTTTCCTATCCCTAATTTGGCTGTGTGTTCATGCTATTGTTATTGTATTTTGACTCCTGATTGAGCCGGCTTGTTTGATTTCTGTCTGCTGGGCTCCCCACTGTACTGCATATCTGGTTATTGAATGCTTGGTTTGTCTGACTATCCTCCTAAACTACTCACTACTGTACCATAGCTGGACTACTTTTATAGACCATTAGCTTATCCGACTACATTTATGCTTCACTCCTGGTACTGCAATTGAATCTGCTTGACTTGTATTGCCTTTCTTTTCTATCAACTACATATCTTTCTGGGGATATTATAGTGACTTTCACATTTGTCTTTGCCCATGCTGTATACTGGAGCAACCGTATCTCCTAAGTGTATGTGCACACGATAATGTCAATTACGGCTGAAATTACGGAGCTGTTTTCAGGAGAAAACAGCTCCTGAATTTCAGACGTAATTGCTCGTACTCGCGTTTTGCGAGGCGTTAATTACGGCCGTAATTTGGAGCTGTTCTTCATTGAAGTCAATGAACAACGGCTCAAATTACGTCCCAAGAAGTTTCCTGCACTTCTTTGACGACGCTGTTATTTTACGCACCGTCTTTTGACAGCGACGCGTAAAATTACAGGTCGTCGGCACATTACGTCGGCAAACCCATTGAAATGAATGGGCAGATGTTCCATTACGTCTGATTCCCCATTTTCTATACATTATTCAGGGAATTACTGGACCAGCTAAAAAGGCTTGCATTCTCTGGCGAGCCGAGTACCAAAGTCGGGGTAAAGGAGGGTGCTATAGATGAAATTATGCTGTCCAGTCGGTTCTTTCCCTGAGTATCGCAGGAATCAGACCATTATAACAGGGAATAGGCTTTAGAGTTCTACAAACAAAAATGTATTGGTTGGAAAATGCAGAAAATGTAATAAATTACAAACTTGCCCCTTAGTTTTCCTTTTTCCATATTAGGCGTCTTCATGGACTTCAGGGGTGATTAAAAATATCTGAAAACTTTACCCTGAAAAGGTTAGAAGGCCTTGTTTATAAGAAACAACTAAATTCATGGATATTTTTTCTTGAAAGTAAATGGAATATTTCTTTGGGAAATACAATGTTTAAACATGCAGAGGATTAAACCAAATTATTATACAAAGTAATGTTCCACACAACTGTAAAGTCTCTGTGATCCATGTAGCGGGCAGGGAAGAAACACTAAATTATTTTGGTGTAAATATTATACTAAATGTCTAGCAGGCATAATAAATCACAACAGCAGCCAGCTAAATTCAACACGTGTTATATCGTTGTTTTATGGTACTTGTTTATCCACATTGATAATGATTCAGCAGAAATATTTAAAATGTGTGGTTTATGCGAGCAGTTTTGCTCTCTCAATAATTTAAATACACTAGTTCCTGCATTAATAATGGACTTTTTCCAGGAATTTTGTTGAAAAACTCTACAATAATAATAATAGAAGAATATACACCGTGAAGTGAATAACATTCATTATCTTGTTAAAATGGCGCATGTCATGGGGTGGGATATAATAGAAAGCAAGTGAACAGTCATTTCTTGCAGTTGGGAGTGAAGGCTAGTCTGTCTGGTCCAATCGCACACAAGGAGAGCTTATGAAGTTTAAATTGCTTCAAAAAGTGAATGTTAATGATGATAGAAAGATGTAAGAACATGCAGTGCATGAACGCTTGCAGCATTTTGGGCCGCATAGCCGTAGAGCTATGACAATCCAAGTTCAGTGTGCCTATGCTGACCCGTGTGCACTGCCAAAAGTACCTACAATGGGCACATGAGCATCAGAACTGGATCATGAAGCAATGAAGAAGGTGGCTTAGTCTGAAAAATCACGATATATTTTGCATCATGTTGACAGCTGGGTGTGAGTGTGTCATTTACCTGATGAAGAGATGGCACCAGTATGCACTATGGAAAGAAAGAAAGCCATTGGAGGCAGTGTAATTCTCTGGGAAACGCTCTGCTGGGAAACGTTGTGTCCTGGCATTCATGTGGATGTTACTTTGACATGTACCACTAAGCTAAACATTTTTGCAGACCAAATATACCTCTTCATGGCAACAGTATTTCCTAATGGCAGTGGCCTCTTTCAGTAGTATAATACGCCCTGCAAACCAGTACAAATTGTTCAGGAATGAGGAACATGACCAAGAGTTCAAGGTGTAAAATTCCCTAGATCTTGCAACTTACATGGCTCAAAGAATCTGATGCTAATATCTTGGTGCCAGATACCACAGAACACCATTAGAGGTCTTGTTTCACTATGCATAGTCTGGGTTTTATGAGTCTAGTGGGCGGTCCTAATTATGGATTGACAGCCTATCTTATATAAATGTTTATGCAAAGATAGCTGCCAAGCACGGAATATCACCATCCACTGGACTCATGAGCCAACCGTGAGTAGAGATTTAATTCAATAAAAACAGGTTATACTTAATATTTTCCCACAGAACTATGTAACAATCTGCTCAGCTCCTTATGTTCTATAACTTAATGTTACAGGTTCTTTTTAACAGCCTAGGACCTGCAACTCATAGTCAATGTTCCCTCTAAGTCTTGGCAGCTTCTGAGCGGGGCAGTTAGGGAGTGGGGCAAGTCTCCATCAATGGTTGGCGATCTGATAGCCAAAAGTAATACCCCCAGTAAACGCTAATATAGTGTACTAAATAAGAGAATAAGAAAACTTATTTTAAATGAGTTTTAATGCTATAATATTACAAGTACACCAGTAAAATAGACAGTTATAAACACCAATTATAGGCATCAATGCCAATAAATACTCCACGGACAGACCGCGGACTGTCATCCGCATTTGCGGACCGCGCTCAAATTATAAAATATGGGAGCACGGTCCGTAAATGCAAAACATAGGACATGTCCTATTTTTTGTGGGTCATTTCTACAGCCCGGACACACATATAAGGGAAGGTGTCTCACGCCCATAGAAATGAATGGATCAATATTTTTATCTGCAATTACAGATCCGTAATTGTGGATAAAAATTATGGTCGTGTGCATGAGGCCTGAGTGATAATAAAGAGAATAAGTACCACTTTTTTATAAGTGATCACACGAGTGGGATAGTAAAGGGCACAACTCAGGTTGAATTAAAAAACAATTAAAGTAATACAATTGAGATATTACTACTAATAAAAAACCCGCCTGGGTTTGAACCATTGATGTCTCACACATAAAGCCATCACGCTAACCACTAGATAACAGAAACTGTGACATTCAAAGCTCCTTCAGAGCTTTCACCTGGCCAATCATTTCTTGATTGGTCCTTAGGTTAGATAAATAGGAGGGACATACTTGTAGATGCCACCCCCAGACGAAGGCGGAAGCCGAAACGCGTTGGGGCCGGCCGCCATTCTTGGAGTCTCAGCTACATGGGTTAGTACTTTGGTAGTACTCCTTGGTTTATTGTTCGCTGTTTCCTGGCATTTGGGCTCTCTTATATATACACGATTAACCCCCCGGTATTTACACATACATGAGTTTCGTGCTTTGGACATTATAACACTTTGTTTCTTAGTCCTGTTCTCAATTTGTACTTTGTATGCATGGGAGTAACATCCCTCTTACTGTTTTTCTGAAGCAGTTTAACATATTTCCTGTAGCCTGTATACCTCACCTTATCTACATCATACCACCTATATTGCTGTTTTTGAGGTATACTGTAATGTGTCCTTACCTATATGACCATATTTGATCTATATTGACCCATGTGGCGGCCATGCTTTTATTTGTGATTCATTTTTAGAAACTTGTTTTGTGTAAACAGTGTAATATTGTTAAATAAAAAGATTAATTATTTTTTGACTTAGAGACTCCTTGGTTCTTCTTTTGTTTGGTGCAATGTATTTTGGGAGTACAGTCGTAAGTTATAAGGGATGATATACATAATTTGTGCCAGATGATGCAGCATGCATGCCCTGTATATAGGATTTATTGTATTTTTGTCTGTATTTATTACAGAATTGGGCATCACAATCCCGATGGACTACAAAGCCAGAGAACGTGCCTGGCAGTCCAAGATTGAATCTGTTTTTAACAATGAGTCCACAGATACTAGCACAAGTGATCAGAGAAATAGTTTAGACATACAAAGGAAACTTAAGAATTTACTTCACAGACGAACAAAAACCTGGTGGAACAGAGCTTTTCTCGAACAGTACATACATAAAGGGTTAATACCTAGGGGGCTGCGTATACAGCTATTTCCCTCCTTCCCTATAGATAATGAGAGCTTCATCTCTGATTGGGAAGAAGCCTGTAATATATGTTCTAAAAAGTTTATGAATCTATTGATAGGTCTCAATAAAGGAACATTAGAAACAATAGATGTTGAAATTGAGGCACTAAATATTGCATTAAAAGAGATCACTACACCAGAAAATCTCTCACTTTTTAGCCATGACTTCGATAAACAGTTTGAGATTTGGGAGAAGGAGATTCAAGTCATGAAGACCAAAAAACTTTCAAGAGATCAAAATGATGCATCTCAACACAGAGTGTATCGTTGGAGACGAAAAGAACGTCAGGGAAATTTGAGCAGATCATCCTCTATGTCATCCACTTCACTTCAAAGTGAGAATGAAGTAACAACACTACAGTCCCTCACACTTAGTCAAAGACCCACTAGATCCAAACGCAAATTCGATTACAAAGATAGCGGCTACAATAAAAGGAGAGCCAACAGACCTGCTGAGTCCTTGGATCGAAATCCCAAGGTGATCAATTTGTCAGAACATATACTTTCCGTAACTGATATAAATGTATTAAGCAGAGGTTTGACTTTCTCACCGACTGCACCATTTGATGCTTTTACAGCAATAAAAGATCTGAACCTGTTTGCCAGAACCTTGATGTTCAAGAGATGGCACTATAAGGAAGAGGATCAGATCTTTGACACTGTTGAGGAAAGGACTACATTAAGAGATTTAGAAACACTTATGGGCGAACAAGATGACATACAGGTAAGAGCCATTCCTGACTGTATAAAAAGAAAATCGGCCAAATTTCCACCTCTATTCCTATGCCCAGCAATTGATACATTCGTGAAAACAGTGTCCAAAGAATTTGATAGAATACCAACAACTTTGGTTAATGACAATTTATCTAAAAATGAAAGAGAAAGTCTTTCTAAGTTAAAAAATCTTAGAGACGTCATTTACAAACCCGCCGACAAAGGGGGAAACATTGTTGTGTGGCCGAGGACGATGTACGAAAATGAAGCGAATCGTCAGTTAAGGGACAAAAAATGCTACAAAAAATTAACATTCAACCCTATTTCTTCCTATAGTGAACAACTGGCTAAAATTCTAAAACAAGCGATGGATGATGGAGTTGTGACTAAGGATTTATATGATGCACTCCTTGTTCCAATACCTGTAGTAGCGACATTATATCTTTTGCCAAAAGTCCATAAAAATATAAAGACTCCACCAGGAAGACCGATCATCTCTGGCCAAGGTAACTTTACAGAGAATATCTGTAAATTTATAGATTATTATCTTAAGCCATTAGTGGAATGTTTACCCTCCTATATCAGGGACTCATCAGATCTCTTACAGAAATTGGAATGCACCCATCTAGATGCCGACATGTGGTTAGTCACCTGCGACGTCGAATCGCTTTATACTAGCATTAGACACCACGATGGGATAAAAGCTACCAATTTTTTCTTGAGTACGAGTAATTTGGAGGAAGGGCTCATTAAACTGCTTGGTGTATTATTAGATTTTGCCTTGACACACAATGTGTTCACGTTCAATGAGTCATTCTACCTACAGCTCCAGGGAACGGCAATGGGGGCATCTTGTGCCCCCTCATATGCCAATTTGTTCCTGGGGCTGTGGGAGAGAAATTTATTCCTGTCAGATCACGGTACGTCAATGAACCGAGTCATTTTTTGGGCCCGCTTCATTGACGATATCTTCTTGATCTGGCAGGGGACTCTTGAACAATTACAGCAATTTATGGCAGAATTAAATCTGAATGATCAGAATATCAAACTCACATACAAATGTGATAAAAAACAAGTAGATTTTTTGGACATCAAAATCCAATGTGATGAAAATGGTGATGTTCAAACTGATCTTTTCAGGAAAGAGACATCTGTAAATTCTCTTTTACACGCTACCTCTGCACATCCGAAACAAACTATTGCTGCTATTCCCACAGGTCAATTCCTTAGACTAAAGCGTACGTGTTCCAGAGAGGAAGATTTTAGAAAACAGGCTAAGGATTTAGAATATAGGTTTATGGATCGGGGCTACAGCAATCGGTGTATCAGGAAAGCGAAAAAAAGAGCTCAAGAAACGGAGAGAAACAAACTCTTACAACCAGCGGTTCGAGAAAATAAAATTAACGAGGTGAGATTTATCACGCCATATCATTCCCGTTGGGAAGAGATGAAAGATCATTTAAAGAGATACTGGCCAATTCTGAAAGCTGATCCGATACTCAATAAGATATTGCCTACACAGCCATCTGTAACCTATCGTCGAGCTAAAAACTTGAAAGACCATTTGGTCCGAAGTTTTTATACCCCAGTTCCACAGGGAATTAGATTCTTTGGGACCAAAGGCCCAAAATGGGGGTGTTCCCCTTGTGGAGGATGCATTTCATGTCCCAATATTGAACGTGCAGAAGAGTTTACTGATTCTGAGAAAAGTAAAATATTCAAAATTGTGTGGCACATCACATGTGCTACACGCGGGGTGGTATATTATGCAGTGTGTCCATGTAATAAAGTATACATAGGACTGACAACACGCGAATTTCGAATCAGAGTACGTGAACATGTGCGGGATATTGAATCTGCAAAGGAGGTCCATGATGCTGATAAAATAGAAAAATTGAAAACGATTCCACGCCATTTTAAACAGTATCACAATTGTAATTCTAGACTACTAAAGGTACGAGGAATAGACCATGTGGAATTAAATATAAGAGGTGGAGATTTGATGAAGAAATTATTGAGATTGGAAAGTAAATGGATCTGGACTTTGAAGACCATGCAGCCGAGAGGCTTAAACGAATCGCATGGGTATGCCGCGTTTCTCTGATCACTGTGTATGTATTTGTGTGGCATCATTTTTGAATTAATCTTGTGATGTAATATTATTATTTTTGTGATTTTAACATGTGTTCCTTTTTCTCTCCTAGTTTTTCTTCCCTAGTTTACCAGACGTAGACGTGTATGAAATACTATCGATATACAGTGATGCATTATTTCTGCAGTGAAAGACAACAATTTATGCCGAAGCGTTGTGTTACAGTGATTTATATATATAGAACAATTCGTTCTTCAGATGTTGTCTTACTCCGATAGGAATCTATATATGGCAGCGTAGAATAATAATAAAATAATGAAATGTATAATTTTTAACAATTTTGTAGATTTTATGAATTTTTGCACTATTGCACTTTAGTATTGAAATGTATATTTTTATATCCTTATGCATTTATTATGTTAGCACCTTTACACACAGAGAATTTCTGTACATATATACAAATATATTTTTTCACCAGACTATATGTGCATATGATTTATGTACATACAGATGCATGAGCATGACAATAAACGCTTATCACTATACAGTATATATATTTATCTCTATATTTACTTTATATAGTATGGTGTTATGCGTTTGAGATATATACTTGTATGTATGTGTATATGTGTATATAATAATTTTTCTCTGTTATATATAACACTTATTTATTCATTTCCTTTTTTCTTTTTTCACCACAAAAGATATATGTATATACACTAATTTGTATTGTGTAACACAGTATATTCTGTGCCATAATGGCTTAATCCACGTTCATTTCTATTTAATTTCTTCTTTATGTCTTAACCCCTTAGTGACCACTAATACGCCTTTTTACGTGATTCACTAATGGGCTTTAGGCTAGGCTGACGCCTTTTCACGTCAGCCTAGTCTAAGTCCTGCACGGGTCTCCCGTGCAGGCAGGAGCCGGGGCTCTGCTGTCTGATGACAGCTGAGCTCCTGCTCCAACGCCCGCGATCGAAGTTTACTTCGATCGCGGCCGTTTAACCCGTTAAATGCCGCCGTCAATAGCGACCGCGGCATTTAACTTTGTTTACAGAGGGAGTGCGCTCCCTCTGTCACCCATCGGCGGCCCGCGAATGCAATCGCGGGTCTCCGATGGGGTGTCATGGCAGCCGGGGGACTGATAAAAGCCCCCAGGTCTGCCCTGGACATATGCCTGTTAGGACGCGCCGGAGGCACGTCCTAACAGATTGCCTGTCAGATTTACACTGACAGGCAATAATGCTCTGGTATACGAAGTATACCAGAGCATTATAGCAGCGATCGGAACATCGCACAGTAAAGTCCCCTAGTGGGACTAATAAAATCAGTCATCAAAGTGAAATAAAGATTATTAATAAAAAGTACAGTAAAAAAATAAATAAAACCATTTTTTTCCATAAAAAGTGGTTTTATTTAGTAAAAGTGTAAAAAAAAAAAAAAGTACACATATGTGGTATCGCCGCGACCGTAATGACTCCATTAATAAAGTTAATATGTAATTTAAACCGCAAAGTGAACACCGTAAAAAAAAAACGCAAAAAACTATGGCGAAATTGCAATTTTTTTCCATTGCCCCCCAAAAAAGTCATAATAAAAATGAATCAATAAGTCCCATGCACCCCAAAACAGTACCATTCAAAACTACGTCTTGTCCCGCAGAAAACAAGCCCAAAAAATCACTACATTGATGGAAAAATAAAAAAATTACGGCTCTTGGAAAGCGACGATGCAAAAACAAATAATTTTAGTTCAAAAGTGTTTTTATTGTGCAAAAGTCGTAAAACATAAAAAAACCTCCACATATGTGGTATCGCCGTAATCGTACCGACCCATAGAATAAAGGTAACATGTTATTTACGTCGCATAGTGAACGGCGTCAATTTAAAAACGCATAGAACAATGGCGGAATTTCAGGTTTTTTTTATAATCCCCCCCAAAAAGGTTAATAAAAGTTAATATAAAAATTATATGTACCCAAAAATTGTGCTATTAAAAAGCACAACTAATCCCGCAAAAAACAAGTCCTCATACAGCTATGTAGACAAAAAAATAAAAACGTTATAGCTCTTTGGATGCGACTATAGAAAAACGAATAAAATAGCTTGGTCATTAAGGCCTAAAATGGGCTGGTCACTAAGGGGTTAACATAAAGTCATGTATTTTAATATAATCTATTATGCATTTTCTTGAAGATCTTGTGCGATACATCACAAGGATATTTCCCTTGTGTTAAAAACCATATATTTTCATAGATTACTATGGGTTTTTTGTATATTTATAAATATTTATAAACATTGAATACCTAATTTTCATTGCACGGTGTGGAATCCTTCCCTATACGTACATATTACACTTGGTGGATTCATTATCAACATGCCTCAATCTAGTGCGCATGCGCTGGCGTCCTTGGCAACTCACTAGGAGTCGGCATCTTGATGTGCGCGGGATGAAGGGCGCCGCTGTGACATCATCACGCGGCGCACTCATCACGTATCACATGATGCCCACACCATGTGATGTTTGTCTACTGACAAACGCGGACATGACGCCACAGCTGATTGAGGTATTTGTATTATACAATTTTTTCACCTGGCCAATCATTTCTTGATTGGTCCTTAGGTTAGATAAATAGGAGGGACATACTTGTAGATGCCACCCCCAGACGAAGGCGGAAGCCGAAACGCGTTGGGGCCGGCCGCCATTCTTGGAGTCTCAGCTACATGGGTTAGTACTTTGGTAGTACTCCTTGGTTTATTGTTCGCTGTTTCCTGGCATTTGGGCTCTCTTATATATACACGATTAACCCCCCGGTATTTACACATACATGAGTTTCGTGCTTTGGACATTATAACACTTTGTTTCTTAGTCCTGTTCTCAATTTGTACTTTGTATGCATGGGAGTAACATCCTTCTTACTGTTTTTCTGAAGCAGTTTAACATATTTCCTGTAGCCTGTATACCTCACCTTATCTAGATCATACCACCTATATTGCTGTTTTTGAGGTATACTGTAATGTGTCCTTACCTATATGACCATATTTGATCTATATTGACCCATGTGGCGGCCATGCTTTTATTTGTGATTCATTTTTAGAAACTTGTTTTGTGTAAACAGTGTAATATTGTTAAATAAAAAGATTATGTATTTTTTGACTTAGAGACTCCTTGGTTCTTCTTTTGTTTGGTGCAATGTATTTTGGGAGTACAGTCGTAAGTTATAAGGGATGATATACATAATTTGTGCCAGATGATGCAGCATGCATGCCCTGTATATAGGATTTAATGTTCCCTCTAAGTCTTGGCAGCTTCTGAGCGGGGCAGTTAGGGAGTGGGGCAAGTCTCCATCAATGGTTGGCGATCTGATAGCCAAAAGTAATACCCCCAGTAAACGCTAATATAGTGTACTAAATAAGAGAATAAGAAAACTTATTTTAAATGAGTTTTAATGCTATAATATTACAAGTACACCAGTAAAATAGACAGTTATAAACACCAATTATAGGCATCAATGCCAATAAATACTCCACGGACAGACCGCGGACTGTCATCCGCATTTGCGGACCGCGCTCAAATTATAAAATATGGGAGCACGGTCCGTAAATGCAAAACATAGGACATGTCCTATTTTTTGTGGGTCATTTCTACAGCCCGGACACACATATAAGGGAAGGTGTCTCACGCCCATAGAAATGAATGGATCAATATTTTTATCTGCAATTACAGATCCGTAATTGTGGATAAAAATTATGGTCGTGTCCATGAGGCCTGAGTGATAATAAAGAGAATAAGTACCACTTTTTTATAAGTGATCACACGAGTGGGATAGTAAAGGGCACAACTCAGGTTGAATTAAAAAACAATTAAAGTAATACAATTGAGATATTACTACTAATAAAAAACCCACCTGGGTTTGAACCATTGATGTCTCACACATAAAGCCATCACGCTAACCACTAGATAACAGAAACTGTGACATTCAAAGCTCCTTCAGAGTGTTATATAAACCTTTCAACCAGTACAAGTCAGTCAACACTCAGCCCCATTACATAAAGTAAACTTGCCAAGAAGTAGTAGTTTGGGATCAATTCTATTATGGGCGGCACTGTCTGTCTCTCCTGAGGTCTTTCTTCTGCATGGGGGTGGTAACTGATCAGAGTGAGACTCAAGTCAGACTAGCTGCCGCTGCTGCTGCATGCAGTATGTACTGGGAGTGACTGTGAGACTCACCAATCCCAGCCCCACTTGTAGCTTTCCCACACTAATTAAGCTACAAGCAGGGCTGTGATTAGCAAGTCCAACACTCCCCGTCTGCCTGGTCTTGGTCTGAGCCGAGGTTGTGACGTCAGGACCAGGTAACTCACTGGTCCAGGGACCGACCCATTGACGGTCTGTCTCTGACTGAGGTCAGTGACAGTCGCAGACCGTTAATACGCTCCTCCTCCTCACTGTCCGCAGCCACTCCAAGTCCTCCTCTCTGCCCGCCACCCTTCTTGATTGCACTGCCTCTGCACATGTAAATGTTGGCACATGAACAATGCAAATCATATGCGGGAACAGAAGAAATCCCAGACAGTGCTTTTTCCTGCCGGACAGCAGAAAAAAGCAGTGCGCGGGATTTAACATTTAGTGAGCGTGGGGACCGTAAAAGGTGTGCGGCCACGCAGCCGCACACCTTATAGGGAACAGTGCTCATGGTACATCCTGTCTGACATCAATGATCTTCCACCACTGCCACATTGCTTTTATTGAGTTAAAAATAGAAGCAATTCAGACTATAGTGTATTATGGAATAGCTGTGTTTGTGGGATAGATAGATAGATAGATAGATAGATAGATAGATAGATAGATAGATAGATAGATAGATAGATAGATAGATAGATAGATAGATAGATAGATAGATAGATAGATAAAGCCAGCAAATTCTTTGAACACACCAACTCACTGATAAAACATTTGCACACTCGTAGCATTCTCTCACTCAACTTCATGAGGTATCCATCTGGATTTTTTTCTAACAGCCTTAAAGCAATCCTATAAATATGTTGAGAGCTTACTGGTTGGTTTTCCATTACTGTGCGGTCCAACTCATCACAAACCATCTCTATTGGGTTACTGTAAGGTAAGTGTGGATACCAGGTCATCTAATGCAGCTTTCCATCACAGTTTTTACACAATCCTGTTGCAAAAAAAATACCCAGCCCGCTCAGTCAGATGGCCATGTGTGCTGCTGCACAAGGCTGTGGTAGCATTGCTGGTAACATCTCCCTTGAATTCTAAAAAAATCTCCAACAGAGCAATCAGTAAAATACCCCATCACCCTTACACCCCTACAACCACACATATAGACATCATCTGGTCACCTTCTGCTGTGTGTGTGTCACAGATAGGTGGCTTAAACCAAAATTTCACATTTGAACTAAGAATAAGGACAAAATAAAATTTTTGACTGGTCTGATATCCACTGCCTGTGTTTGTTGGCCCTATCAAGCTTCTTAGAATTATTACTCTGCTTCAGTAGCGGTTAAGTGTCAAAATCTGACTGTCTGCAGCCACCTCTAGAGGGAGCTTGCTAAAGTAAGTTTCTATGCTCCCCCTAGTGGTTAATGCAGTTAGCAAGAATTTTATCTGTATCAGAAAAATGAGGATGTGCCCTTTTAAACATATATTAATCAGCATAACATTTTTAGCCTATTGAGATTAAACAAAACAATAGGTACATTTTAACTGTTCACAAACTGTATCGATATTTCATTATCAATAATAAATTAAACAGATACATTTCCAAATGAATGTTCAGTTTATAGTGGTAATATATGTAGATGCAGTAATTTTATAAAAATAAATATATAATAAAAGTCATATTGTAGCAATATTCTATTTTCTATCAGGTATTGGATTACCACTATATTATTTTGTATCAGTCATATTAGCATCTTATATTCAAGTACACATAAACAGTACTAAATTTGATGACAGTGAAAAATGTGATTTCATTATCTATGTTCATGTTTTACTTCATTAAAAAAACAGCCACAGTGCTGACTTATATGAGTGATTATATTGATACCAATGTATGCCTCAATCAATTCATCGCATCTAAAAGCCCAAAGAACAAATTAATACAAATGAACCACTAAGCCCCCTTCAGCTACTTCTAATAGGATGATATATGTTAAGATCAACTTAACAAGTGTGCTTCTGAAAAGCCTGTTAGCTGTAGCTTAAGCCCTGTACAATCTGGAGAATATTGAGTTAAATGAAGTGGTACAATAAATTTACAAAACAGGGACAACATTGAACCTAATAAACATGATGATAATTAATTTGAATATAAAGTAATATCTGTAAAATCTGCCTTGTTTGTTTCTCTTTTATTTTATATTATTACAGTTCTATATATAAAAGTAGCTAATATCAGTTATTCCAATCTTACATGGTGCAGTAACAGTTTTATGTATGCTCCGAAACACGTAATGCAGCTGAATCGATTCTCAGATCTGCAGGAGCTGTGACCATTCTCACTGAACATTGGAGGGAGCCACTGTCAGATGACAGCCACTTTGCCCTCTCTTTGTTTGACTGCTAACAGCAGAGATTGGTAAAGGAATAGCCTGCAATAATATAATTGCATGTAGTTTACACGTGCAGGCACGTGGGGCAGATGAGTCCAGGCATTTAACTATTAACATGGACTAACAAAACTTGTTACATTTGATCGAAGCCCATTCGGGTCTTGCATAAAAAATGTTTTAAAGGACTAAAAACTGAGCTATAGCCGAAAAACTGAAAATGTATTGGTGCTGTTTTCATTGAAAGGTAGCATTAGATAGTGAATTACAAGGGATAGAATGAACAACTAAATTGGTAAAAGTCATAGAAAAAATGCCATGCCC
Source organism: Rhinoderma darwinii (assembly GCF_050947455.1). Classification (NCBI taxonomy): domain Eukaryota; kingdom Metazoa; phylum Chordata; class Amphibia; order Anura; family Rhinodermatidae; genus Rhinoderma; species Rhinoderma darwinii. The sequence continues at coordinate 146,468,703 of NC_134687.1, forward strand.
TTTAGAGGAGGATAGGTCTAAGCAATAGTAGGAAGAGATGTTTAGAAAGGTTGTTAAGAAATTTGATAAATCAGGCCAAAGAGTTTGGTTCTCAGAACAAGATTATAGAGAGGGCCTCCACCACACATTAGGGCTTAGTAGTCCTCCGCCAAAGGCAGAACACCAAGTATTTGTGTATTTAAATATTGTAGTTTGCCTGGATTTTTTTGGTAAAACACTATTAAAAATAAGCAGCAAAATTGCAGCTAGGAGGCGTACAGGACCTTTAATGACCGCACGGTCACATGACCAAGTACCTTCACCCAGGCACTGCAGAGGAGGAGGAGGGTTAAAACTGGTAAGATTCTGTATGTGGTGTATGCTATCTGTGGTGTTTATAGTGTATACTGTGTGTATGTAGTGTATGGTGTATGTAGGGTGTGGCATGTGCATTGTGTATGTAGTGTGCAGTGGTATTTTAAGGGTATTATGCGCTCTGGGCTGTTTGAAAAGAGTGGGCCCTCTCCAGCCCTGAATTTTAATTTCTTCTTATGGTATTAGAATCATATGTCTTACTGAAACCAGCCAGTGCTGACCTCTTGGGTTGGGCTTTTCTCAGCACAGCAAGCATAATGGGGTAGATCAAAATGAGGACTATCTCATGGACCCCCCAGGAGCCCAGATTGCCCTCATTATAGTCTGTCTCTGGTAGTGTGTATTAAATGATGTGTGTGTACTGGGTGTATAGTGTTATGCAGTATGTAGTGTGCGTGTGTAGTTCTAGCAAATGCCGAATGGGTCACTGCTGAGTTGGTCGGGAGTCAGTCATCGACAAATTTTACTGCCCACTACAGTTGTAGTGGCCATATTGGTATCATTACCAAGAGGGCCCGGTGCTCTTAAATTTGATTGGCGGAAGTGATGCATATCAAATCTAATGGATAATGTCTGCCATCAATAACTCCTCTCTCCTCTTCACTTCTAGGAACCACAACACTAGGTCCTTACACACAAGGTCTTTGATGCTGGGTGGCATCAGTGCCAAGTGCCTGGAAGTGAGGAGCAATAAGTAAATGGTCAGTAATGGTATCGTTTGTGGTGTCTGAATCAATTTTGGGGTTTGATCAGGGGTCTGACTTAATTTTAGGGTTTAGTCTGCGGTTTGAATTAATTTTAGGGTCTGGTCTGCGGTCTGAATGAATTTTTTTATCTAAATTAATTTTACGGTTTGGAGTTTGAATTTATTTAGTGGTTTGGGTTGTAAATTCATTTTTGGGTCTGGTCTGTGGTTTGGATTAGTTTTGGAGTTTGGGGTCTGGGTTTGCATTCATTCTGGGATTTGATAGCGAAACCACCAGACACTAATAAACTTTTTGTGCACTACTGTTGCATTTAATAAAAAATTTATTATGGTGAGCCATCGGCAGATTAATTTGGCCCTGCTCAGTACATATTATAAGAGACCAGTGGGAATTGTAATTAATAAATAGGAATTTGGATGTGGTGGCGGTGACTAATTTTGTGTAATTCCGAAAGCCTTTTTGAGTCATCCCACTATTAACCTTAGACATGCTACGATCAGGAAAGTTTCAAACCCTGAAACTCCCATCAATTCTGACAATAAGAGGTCCTCTGGTGCCTAAAAGAGACTGAGGGATCTAAGTGGGCAGGGCTGTCAATCACTGGATGGGTGGAGCGTTCAGTCATCTACCAATTTGTAGGTGGGCTTTTAATTGTTGGGTGGGATGAGCCAACAATTACTTATTGGGCTGGGCTTTCAGGACCACTAGGCCGGCACAGTAACTGACAATCTCATAATGAGAGAGAGTTTGAAATCCTTTACCTTCTATTAATTAAGACAGCTAATAAAACATTTTATGAGCTTCAGGTTGAGTTTCAACCTAGCCTAGAAATATATGGCACTTGTCCTTTAACCCTTCTCTAGCCAGATTATTAGATGACACTGTTGCTGTACCGGAAGAGTTATTGTGTAACAACAATATCAGTGTCTGAAGTTACAGTTTCGTTCTGCCTCGGTTTATTGCCACTAAATCTAAACTTAGTTTTACACATTCCAGAAATTGGGGTGTCGGATTCTGTTGAATTCTTTGGCATAAATTATTTTTATTTTATTACATCATTGTTCACATTTCAGCTCCACATTCACCTACTAACCAACATGCAGACTACTTTAAACACATTTGGCACAGTCATAAAGGGGTTGATACTGACCTTATTTTATATTTATTTTTCTATACTCTACAATTGAGAAAAAAAAATCTGTGTTCATAATTATATATTACAACATATTAAAACTGTTAAATTCAGGTATTTTCTATGTTTCTTAATCCTCTGAAATACATTCAAGCATATGCATGTTACGTAAAATATGCCTTTCATATTTATACACACTAAATGCGGTTACCTCAGATGGAGGTTTGAACTTATTTAAGGATTTATAATTATTTTCACTTGGAATGGCAGCTCAAAAGTCACAATGCATTAGATCTATAAATATAGTCCATAAACTATCGAGTAGTGCACATCTGAAAAATTGAGTAGATGCAGAATACATAACCCAAAAAAGCTGCAAATGTTCTCCCTTCTTCCCATGAGTTTCTTTTCCTTAACTGAGATAGTCCTAAGTAATATCATTAAGTCCGAATACATCACCCTCTAGCACTGTAGTAGTTCCATTACTCAATCCAATGTTTGCAAATTGCGCTTGTCTTCAGGCTGCTGGGGGATGCGTCCATTTCATAAAAGCATTAAATGATTTAAGATTCTTTAAGGAGGAAGGGGAGAAGCAAGAAAAATGCAATAAAAGGAAAAAAAGATGCTTTATAACAATAACGCTAACAATAGAGTAATATTTTTATGATGACAGTTTTAAAATACTAATAGTCCAGAACCACCCAAAAATATTGCAGTACAATTTAGTGCTTTAGAGTCAGATAGACAAACCCCGGAAAACAACATAATATAATAAGGAAAATATTTTATAATAAATACAATAAATGTAATAAACACAATAAATGTTTTACAATTTACATGGGGAAAATATTCAGGTACTATTTAGAAAAATCTCAAGTACTCCCCTTACACAGAGTTGAATGTACGTTTATATCTTGTTTGTGTTTAAAATGAGTAAACATTTTAAATTACAAAAAAAAACAAAAAGAAAAAAAGAAATGAAAAATAAGTTGGTATTTTAATTGCATGGCATTAACTATAGTACAAGTAGTCACTTGGAACTGGCGGCCAGGATTGAAGAGTTGTACTATTTGTAACTGTAGATATGATGTTATGTTTATAGTGTGAATAACAAACTGTACTTGCATCTGTTTCGGCTTACAAATCCTTTTACAATAACCGTGTTTCATCAGGATGAATGGCAATACTTAAATGACTAAATAAAGATTTTCTGAACAACATTTAATATTGAAACTTGTGGGGATTCCTGTGTTGGCAGCTTGCTGACTACAAGCTGAGCACCTGGCAAGGATTCATTGTGAATGCAGGTGTCTTATTCAACATTCGAGTTTTCATTGAGGCCAAGGACATAGTGAGTGACATTATTAACATACTTTTTACTGAGGCCAAGAATGTACTGAGTGACATTATTAACACTCTATAAAGGTAACAGACTGACATATTCTGGGCCTTACGCAAAAAGCAGTGAAATGTAAGAGAAATACATTAACCATACAAGTGCGATGAATATAATATAATTCGTGCAGTTTAGGAAATTATTTTCATTTACAATAAGATGATCTGAAAAAAACAAAAAACAACTAAACCGGAGACTTTTGATAATGTATTAGCCACTTTTTTTTTTTTGCTATCAAGCATTAGTACTCAAACAAATCGTAATTGTTAGTTGTAAATGAAGAACATGACTGGTACTATTTGATTTTAGGGCATTGCCTACTTAGAATATATATGTACAGTATATATTATACTTGTATTGACTGGTGGTGGCGATAGATGAGGTAGCGGGAAGGGTTACACTTCCTTCCCCACTACAGTGGGCAGATAAACTTACTTATTTAGATGTAGTGATTAGGCCCAATATTTGTAGTTTTGTATTAGATAATATCACTCCTTTGGTACAGTCTCTTAAGATAGACCTTGATAGATAGAAACACCTCCCTCACTGCTACAGGCAGAATGAATCTATTTAAAATGAAGTCCCTGCCCAGGTTTTTATACATTTTTCATAACTCTCTATTGTGGCTACCACTATCGCTGTACACTAATATCGATAGAGACGCCATATCTTTTATTTGGGCAGGGGGTACCCCTAGAATTGCTCTGGGCACACTACAACTACCGACTTATTCAAGTAAAATATTTCCATCAAATTTATTACACTCCTTCCAAATTATTTAGATTTGGAGGTATACCAACTCCTGTTTGCCCACGTTGCCAGGGACTTGAGGGCTCCTTGCATATGTTCTGGGAGTGTTTAATTATTAATAATTCCTGGACTGAAGTACTTCAGTTTCTCGAGCTTAAACTAGGACTCCCTCGTATTCTTGACACTAGAATTTGTCTCCTATTGCTGGTGGAAGAAACGATACCTTCTATGGCTGTCAGATCTCTCATGACACTACTATTATTTTATGCTAAAAAAAACTATACTCATGCACTGGAAACATCATAAGGTTCCTACGTTATCCGCATGGATTGTGCTGGTTAACTCTACCCTGCCATTCCTTAAACTCACATATGAAGCTCAAGGATGTCCTGACAAATTTCTGAAAATATGGAACTCTTGGGTGGCCAACCCTTCATACTAGCTCTAAACTTGATATTGTCCAAGATATCTGGACCTGGAATCTGCTGCCGTCTCTTTGTGTCCCCCACTCCTTTACTGCACTTCTCCCTTGACATGTATTCACCAAGCTTTCTTATATTTTTTTATACTGATAAGGAAAGGCTGTTAGTTAAGGTTTTGTTTTTGTTTTCTATTGTCTCTGCATATTGATGTCTCAAAAACTATTTTGTATGTTTTAATTAATAACTGACCTTATACGATTGGTACTATTGCATTGTCTCCTATATGTATCATTCAGGATTTTCTGCCTTTATACTTGTACCGCTGTTTGCTATGAGGTCTTAATAAAATTATCTTTAAAAAAAATAAAAATACTTGTATTGACTGTTTGCAAAGTTATAACTATTGTATTATGGTCACTAAACTGAGCTTTGTAGTAAAATTGTTTCTACAATTGTTTGTAAGTGTGTGTGGTCTTTAGTGACCCACTCTCCATCAATCTTCCCTTTGGTATTTAATAATAATTGTTGTATTGTATTTTGCGCTTATGTGATATTGACTTTATTTAATATTACATGTATCCCCTGTTTAATCCACTACACTGGACTGTCTCCAAAAAGACTTCAGATGCCAGTATTGACTAGGCTCCACAAACCTTAAAGGGTTCAAGCTCTACGTCCATATAGAAATAGAGGTTGACATATATCAATATACTCCAGGTGTAGCTTCTACAGCTTGTGTTTTAACTTTGTATTCTTTTCTTTTGAAATTAGTTAAAAGAGAGTTAATACATAAAAAGGGAAACAAACACACAAACAAACAAACAAACCATCTTGTATATTGCATATAGAATAAAAGAAAAAAAAATATCACATTGTATCTGTATGATCCAAATATTTAGATTTACTATACCTTCAAGCATACATGATATAGCATATTAAACAACTACAAGGCATCAATGCAGATCACATATACAGTAGGCCTAGAGTTTGCTGGCAATACAAGACATCTGGAGAAAGAGAACAGGGACAAAAGAAGCAAAGCACCTGCTCCAGTAACCCAGATCATAAATGGATTTGAGGCCCAGTCCTCTAGGACCAATCAACTCTCTAGTTATTGTACACACACAAACATTATTCTGTTAGTCAATCAATTCAATGCATAGGGTAATACAACTCAACATTAGAACACAATTCTTCACTCATATAGCAACCAAATCTCTGTGTGAATTATTGCCTATGTTTTTTATGTAAAATTTTGGTCAGTGGGATCTACAATGAGACAAACTCAAGTCCTGTCTCATGCTTCAGGTCTAATTATAGGTAAAAACTTAGGAAAGATTTAGTAATAAAAGGTTTCTAGGTTGCTGTTGTACATATCTATCCATGTGTGTAATATTTAAATTACATGCTAATACAACACACATTCAAGATTATACAGCCTAAATGACAAACTGGAAAGATCTTGTGATACAATGGAAAAGAGTTTCCTAAGCAGAAGCTTTTAATATTTAATTAGAGAGTTGCAAGCATATGTAAAAATATAGCTTTATCACAGCTGACAGTGCTATTAGCACCATCATGGGGCCCTAAAGTAATGCAAATGATGAAGGGGACTTAAGATTTAGTCTTAGTGTAAATTACGGTACTCATACATATTTATGAACACTCATGTATGGCAGTGATTCCCAGAAATATCTTATATACTTCAGTCATATTGTACTCTATATGTATATGTGGCTTATTCCTATTGCTCTCTGTGTGTCTATAATTTGTTCTTACTGCTCTCTATATGTATATGTGGCTTGTTGATACTGCAATCTATATGTATATTTCTGAAGCTCTGCATCTTTTCCACAAAAGTGGCAAGGGCGGTGTAAAAAGGTCAAAAGTGAGACTTTCAATGAATTCAATGGGGAGTTAGAACTTGCAACAAATAGCAGATTAGTACAATATGGAAATGATCCCTGGCTCTATCACATCCAATAGATATATATGTCTTTCAGGTCGGAGCAGGTAAAAATATTGGGTGAAAATCTGTAAACAGCACAGGTAATATACAAGAAGAAAAACAGGCAGTTTTTACCACTCAAATGGCACTGTGAATGGCAGCCCAGCGGGTAATCAGTGTGAATACTCTCTATGCGATAGAAAATCCGGGGTCCAGTAAAACTCTTGCCCTAGTGTTGGCGTGCCGCTCATGTTTTTATCAATTTTATTGATTATATGTGTACTAGCTTTTTGTTTTCTCGTAAGTATGGAATAAAATTTGGCATGACAAGAATAGTGTCCGGGAGTGTTGCATTATTGTTTTCCTTTTTACATTGGAGACAAAGGTCCTTTTCGTTTGTTGAAGGACATCGGGAAACCGTTTTTTCCTACGTCAAACTGCAAATACCAGCAGAACAATGTACACATACTGGAACACTGATTTTCTATCGTATAGAGGCTGAGAGAGAGTATTCACACTGATTACCCATTGGACTGCCATTCACAGTGCAGTTTGAGCGGTAAAACTCCCGGTTTGTTTTTGTATATTAACAAATAGCAGGTGTTTCGATTTTTGCATTGGAAAAGCAGTGATTCCATCACAAAAATCGCAAAGCAAAAAAATCTAATACTAACCCAGAATTCTCTGCTTCTTCGTCCAGGCCGGCCCCCTGGGATGCTTTTTCCGCCAATGTGACCGCTGCAGCCAATTACAGGCTATAGCGGTCACGTGGGATGAAACATTTTCACAGGAGGCCGCTCTGCAGGATGGAAGAGGGACATGTTGCCATGGCTATGTAAGTATTATTTTTTTTTTTATGTGAAGTTTTCCACAGTGGATATTTCGGCTGAAAAACTGCACTACAATTTAACATAGCCAATGGGTGGAATTTATAAACTACATGTTTCACCACCTGAAGACGCCACTATAGGTGGTGAAACATGTAGGGAGGCTGTATTAGGGATTCAATTTGAATACACTAATCCATGTAGACTAGCCAGACAACTTATAGGTACTTACGTAGGGCAGCGATAGAAGTGAACACTGAGCTCAGTTTGCAGATTGAATGAGAGGAATGCCTCCATGTCACGGTCCTAGGGTATGTGGACCCACTAGACTGCTCGGCCATAGCGGAGTGGCAGCTGGCCAAACAACAGTTTATATAAAAGCCTTTAGCACAAGAGTACCTGTAAGTGTCCAGACAGAGATGAGGTGATTCAGATGCTTTGGCACAAATGGTTTATGGCCCAGGTGATGCTTAACGTGGCAGATGACACAAGATGTGGCAGATGACACAAGATGTGGCAGATGACACCAGATGTGGCAGATGACACCAGACATGGCAGATGATACCAGACATGGCAGAAGAGTCACACACGACTCCAACAATAGTAATAAACTGAGAGAAAAAGAAGTCATATCGCCACAAAAATGGAATATAAAAATAGCAAGATTTTATTAGGACATACAATACAAAAATATTATTACAGATAAAATTCAAAGATGGATCCGAATAAAAGAAGGGAAAAGCAGTGCGGTAGTTTCAAAAATATTGAAGAATTGGGATATAGAGCCCACTATGAATACGCAGAATCTGGTACAAAAACACTTCCTAGTGTGAATCACACGTGACAGCGTCTAGTTGATATATTATCTGCACATATAATAGACTAGTAATGACAAGCAGCGGAATTTAGGAATTAAATCATAACACCAAGTCAATACAAATAGCTCTAATGCTTGTTACATTACTCGAGAATAGTGTTTAAGTGTCTATATTTGTTTTGCACTTGGCAGAGGTAGGTAAAAACGATCTGAACCAAAGTGCCAAAGTAAGAATAGAACTGCAGAATAAACACAATACTGCAGAAAAAGAACAGGCATTAATAACTATTAAAAACACATAAAAACTAAAAAGGAAAGGTTAATGTAAGAGGGATTTGTAGGCAAAGTCATATTGCGTACCAACCAGGTAGCATGAATCTTACAAAAAAGCCGAGAAACTTAAATTTTCATTGAGCCCATATGGGGTCATGGTGCCCAGTGTAATGATCCACCTGCACTCTTTTTGTGCTAGTACTTTTTTGATGTCCCCCCCTCTCACACCACAATGAATACGGTCGATGCCCCTAACTCGAAAGGTTCTAGGGTCACATCCATGTTTAAGTTTAAAATGTTTTGGGATGGTTTTTAAAGTCGTCAGGTCCACTACATCTCTTGCTGCGGATATGTCCCGTACATGTTCCCTTACCCTTAACTTTAGTTGTCTGGAGGTTAGGCCCACATAGACCATAGGGCAGTCGCATGTAGCATAGTATATCACGTGAGTGGTACTACACGAGATATACTGCAAGATTTTAAAACGTCTGTCCGTCTTTACGGAATCAAAGTGTGTGGTCCGCAGGATATTTGGGCATGCTATGCAATCACCACAGGGAAAGCAGCCCTGGGCGGGGCCCCTAGCCGAAAAAAGAATCTGTCGTTTAGGGACATAATGGCTCTGTATAAGGATGTCCCTCAGGTTCCTGCTTCTTCTTGCAGTCATTTGGGGATATGGGGGTAGAGCTGTAGTCAGTGTTGTTTCCAGCTGTAGGATGGGCCAGTGTTTTTCCAGGATTTCTCTCATTAGTTGCCACTGATTATTGTGAGTCGAGATGAATCTGATCACATCAGGTATTTTTTCTTTCTGTTCTGGGGGTGGTGGATAGAGTAATTCTCTCCGTGCCACCCTCCTAGCCCGATTATAGCCCTGTTTAATACAGCGATGGCTATACCCTCTTTCTTTAAACCGTTCCCTTAGATCTTGAGCCTGATTTTCGAAACTGGAGTCCGAGGAGCAGATCCGCCTCATCCTCAGAAACTGACCAACCGGGACAGCTTTGACTGTAGAATAGGTGTGTGCTGATGTGGCATGTAAAAGGGAATTGACCGACGTCTCTTTTCTGTAGACGTCGGTCTGTAATCTTCCCTCTGGATCTGATGTGATGGTTATGTCCAGAAAGTTCACCTTTTGTTTGTCATGGTCAAATGTCAATTTAATATTCCAATTATTAGTATTCAAAATCTGCATGAAATTCACAAGTTGTAGTTCAGTTCCCTGCCAGATAATGAAGACGTCATCAATGTAACGTAACCAGCACAGCACATGGTTGTCGGCGTAGGCGCCGTCACCATGCACAACCCGCCTCTCCCAGAGGCCCAGAAACAGGTTGGCATATGACGGCGCGCACGCCGCCCCCATGGCCGTGCCTTGTTTTTGAACATAAAAGGAATCTTTGAAGACAAATAGATTATGCGTGAGAATGAATTCCAATAGAACCACTATCAGATCACATAAATGGCTGTCCCGGTTGCTCATGCCAAGGAAGAAGCGGACCGCCTCAATGCCATCATGGTGTCTAATACACGTGTACAGGGATTCCACGTCTGCTGTGACCAGTAGCATATCCTCCTCCAAATATATTCCATCAATTCTTTTAAGTACCTCCGTGGTATCTTTTACGTGTGATGGTAGACACTCCACTAGGGGTTTCAAGTAGAAGTCGATGAATTTGCATACTGGTTCACATAGACTGCCAATCCCTGACACTATGGGGCGACCTGGAGGGTCCCTAATGTCCTTATGGATTTTGGGAAGGAGGTAAAAAGTTGGGATCTTAGGGAAATCCACAGTTAGACCCTCTAATGTTTTTTTAGGGATGATCCCCTTCTCAAAGGCACTATTCAGGATTTTCATCAAATCCGAAGAGAAGGTGTTTATCGGGTTGTGGCTCAATTTACAGTAAGTATCTTTGTTCCGTAGTTGGCGGAATGCTTCTTTCTCATATTGTTTGGTTGGCCAAACTACTATGTTGCCCCCCTTGTCCGCCGCCTTGAAGACCACGTCTTCAAGCGATTGAAGGGATTTCAGTGCAGCGCGCTGTGCCGCTGTTAGATTATCGTATCTATTGTTAGTGGGGATCTTTTTAAAGTCTTCCATCACAAGTTTTGTGAAGATCTCCACTTGTGGGCATAGGGACAAGGGGGGAAAACTTTTTGAACGAGGTACAATAGAATTGGGGAACCCACCTTGCTCTAAAGGGATTTGTTCCTGTAAAAGTTCTTCCAAAGCTAATAACGTTTCTCTTTCCAGAGGGCTGTCAAGACCCATATTGCTGGCACCCCTCCCATGCAATTTCCGCAGTACCAATTTCCGTGAGAAAAGGAACAAGTCCTTTACCGCTGTGAAAAAGTCAAACTTATTATTTGGAGAGAATGTGAGTCCCATATTTAAAATCTCACATTGTGTGTCAGAAAGAGTATGTGTTGACAGGTTAATTACCTCTAAGTTTCTCGCTTTTTTGCCTCCCGAGTATGGGGATGGTGATTTCCGTTTGGCTGCTTGTCTCTCCCTATTTCTCCGGGGGAAATTTGGATTTTGTCCGGATGTTACGTCCCCATTCCACCTTGTTTCTATACTTTCATCATTAGAGGTTTGCGAAGACAGAGACCCCGATCTGGGTCGGAGTCCAGAGCGTGTTCTACCATTTCTCCATTTATAGACCCTGCCCTGTGAATAGTCGTTATTATCCCTCTGGAATTTTTTTGTTTTGATGGAACAAATTTCATTTTCCCATTTCTTGAAATCTAATTCCAGGTCGCTATTCAGTTTTTCTAGGGCCTCAGTAGAGAGATCTTTTTTCAGGGTCGTATTTATGTCATCTATTTCTTTCTCTATTGATTTTAGTGATGTATTATTGGACTGGATCAAAAGATCCATGTAGCCCCGTGAACAAGTGGTGGACAACTGTTCACATTTGTCTCTGAAGGTTTCTTCCTCATTCTGAAGGGTGGGAAAGACTTGAATCCTCAAGCCTCTTGGAATAAGTCCTTTAATTAAGTATCTTTCCAGGAAGGCTTTATTCCACCATATCTTAGTACGTTGTTTAAAAAGACTTTTAAGCCTATATGTTAATTCCCTCGTATCTTTCCCTCTACTGTCTAAAAACAAATTCGAATCCTCTTTGAAGACAACATTGAGTTGTGAGATCCAAGACTGATCTCGCAATCGAAAGTCCATGTTAGGCCCAGAGCCCAGTGCTGTGAAAAACACAGAAGAACGACAATTTCAATATAAGGACTTACCAGGTTGGGTAAAGAGTTAGGCGCCACAGGCAAATATCCAGAGCGCCCCAAAATGTAAGTAACACAGCAAAACTTCATATAATCATAATAAACTGAGAGAAAAAGAAGTCATATCGCCACAAAAATGGAATCTAAAAATAGCAAGATTTTATTAGGACATACAATACAAAAATATTATTACAGATAAAATTCAAAGATGGATCCGAATAAAAGAAGGGAAAAGCAGTGCGGTAGTTTCAAAAATATTGAAGAATTGGGATATAGAGCCCACTATGAATACGCAGAATCTGGTACAAAAACACTTCCTAGTGTGAATCACACGTGACAGCGTCTAGTTGATATATTATCTGCACATATAATAGACTAGTAATGACAAGCAGCGGAATTTAGGAATTAAATCATAACACCAAGTCAATACAAATAGCTCTAATGCTTGTTACATTACTCGAGAATAGTTTTTAAGTGTCTATATTTGTTTTGCACTTGGCAGAGGTAGGTAAAAACGATCTGAACCAAAGTGCCAAAGTAAGAATAGAACTGTCAGAGACGCAGTCCAGTGTATTTGGTCCGTGTGAAATCACATTATGTCAAGTGTGAGAAGTATAGTAGTGGGCTTACCCATTAAGATGAGTGTAGTGAAGTCCCGCACTGCAGCCTGAAAGGTGTTGCGCCCCGACGCGCGTTTCGCCGATATGGCTTCCTCAGGGGGTAGTGTATTGTGAGGTACGATGTCGAGCCTTATATGTGGTTCCATTAATCAAAAAGTGTGTAGTTCCGGTGTCGGTCCTCACGTTCTGGTCTATGGCGCATGCGCGGGAACCTGACCAGAGCCGCGAGATCCCCGTCCCCTGTTCGTCACGCTCCCACTGCGCCTGCGTGCCCCCGGGGACGCGTGTCCATGGGAACAGAGCAGGCGCAGTGCAAACGTATAGACGACAGAGGAGCGTGGCGAGGCTCCAAGGTTCAACTACGGCATTCGCAAACCCCAGGACGTATGGGAATGTTCAAGTGCGTGTGTGAACATGTGTAATTCTAAGAGAATGTGAGTATGATCGGCAATAGGAAGAAAGATGAAAATGTGTTGATGTTTATACCATAGGTATCAGATGAAAAGGTAAATAAGGAAGATACAAAGAATGAAGCATGTGAAACATAAGATAACAATGGTGATGTGATGTGACCAATATAATCGGAATCGATCATTGGGACTGGTGATAGATAAAAGTGCAATTATATATGAAATAGTAGGGTATAATAATGCAAAAAATTAGATATTGATAAGATAGTAGATTAATAAGAAAAACAAAAAACGGGGGGGGAGGGGGGGGAGAGGGGGGGGAAGGAGAATGAAGGGGACAACTGATACTAGGGAAAACAAAAATAATAATACACGTGAAAAAAGAAGATCATGAATAACATGAAAATACGACGCATATAATATATATATATTATTGCGAGCAGTGAACAAAGACAATAAGCAACAAACAGTATAATGAATTATTATGACATGATGGATTGTTAAGTGTCAGAAGGTGACAATCAAATGAAATTACAAAATAAATCTAAATCACATACATAATAAAAAGGTATATGATATAGTATAAATCAGTGAACAGAAATTGAATAGATGAACAATTCCAATGGATAGGTTCATTGTCCGGAGGGGTTGATTGATGTATCATAGATATAATTCCATGATGTTTCAGAGGAACAGCGCTCAAAAAATCGCTCGATCTAAACACAATACTGCAGAAAAAGAACAGGCATTAATAACTATTAAAAACACATAAAAACTAAAAAGGAAAGGTTAATGTAAGAGGGATTTGTAGGCAAAGTCATATTGCGTACCAACCAGGTAGCATGAATCTTACAAAAAAGCCGAGAAACTTAAATTTTCATTGAGCCCATATGGGGTCATGGTGCCCAGTGTAATGATCCACCTGCACTCTTTTTGTGCTAGTACTTTTTTGATGTCCCCCCCTCTCACACCACAATGAATACGGTCGATGCCCCTAACTCGAAAGGTTCTAGGGTCACATCCATGTTTAAGTTTAAAATGTTTTGGGATGGTTTTTAAAGTCGTCAGGTCCACTACATCTCTTGCTGCGGATATGTCCCGTACATGTTCCCTTACCCTTAACTTTAGTTGTCTGGAGGTTAGGCCCACATAGACCATAGGGCAGTCGCATGTAGCATAGTATATCACGTGAGTGGTACTACACGAGATATACTGCAAGATTTTAAAACGTCTGTCCGTCTTTACGGAATCAAAGTGTGTGGTCCGCAGGATATTTGGGCATGCTATGCAATCACCACAGGGAAAGCAGCCCTGGGCGGGGCCCCTAGCCGAAAAAGGATTCTGTCGTTTAGGGACATAATGGCTCTGTATAAGGATGTCCCTCAGGTTCCTGCTTCTTCTTGCAGTCATTTGGGGATATGGGGGTAGAGCTGTAGTCAGTGTTGTTTCCAGCTGTAGGATGGGCCAGTGTTTTTCCAGGATTTCTCTCATTAGTTGCCACTGATTATTGTGAGTCGAGATGAATCTGATCACATCAGGTATTTTTTCTTTCTGTTCTGGGGGTGGTGGATAGAGTAATTCTCTCCGTGCCACCCTCCTAGCCCGATTATAGCCCTGTTTAATACAGCGATGGCTATACCCTCTTTCTTTAAACCGTTCCCTTAGATCTTGAGCCTGATTTTCGAAACTGGAGTCCGAGGAGCAGATCCGCCTCATCCTCAGAAACTGACCAACCGGGACAGCTTTGACTGTAGAATAGGTGTGTGCTGATGTGGCATGTAAAAGGGAATTGACCGACGTCTCTTTTCTGTAGACGTCGGTCTGTAATCTTCCCTCTGGATCTGATGTGATGGTTATGTCCAGAAAGTTCACCTTTTGTTTGTCATGGTCAAATGTCAATTTAATATTCCAATTATTAGTATTCAAAATCTGCATGAAATTCACAAGTTGTAGTTCAGTTCCCTGCCAGATAATGAAGACGTCATCAATGTAACGTAACCAGCACAGCACATGGTTGTCGGCGTAGGCGCCGTCACCATGCACAACCCGCCTCTCCCAGAGGCGCACGCCGCCCCCATGGCCGTGCCTTGTTTTTGAACATAAAAGGAATCTTTGAAGACAAATAGATTATGCGTGAGAATGAATTCCAATAGAACCACTATCAGATCACATAAATGGCTGTCCCGGTTGCTCATGCCAAGCAAGAAGCGGACCGCCTCAATGCCATCATGGTGTCTAATACACGTGTACAGGGATTCCACGTCTGCTGTGACCAGTAGCATATCCTCCTCCAAATATATTCCATCAATTCTTTTAAGTACCTCCGTGGTATCTTTTACGTGTGATGGTAGACACTCCACTAGGGATTTCAAGTAGAAGTCGATGAATTTGCATACTGGTTCACATAGACTGCCAATCCCTGACACTATGGGGCGACCTGGAGGGTCCCTAATGTCCTTATGGATTTTGGGAAGGAGGTAAAAAGTTGGGATCTTAGGGAAATCCACAGTTAGACCCTCTAATGTTTTTTTAGGGATGATCCCCTTCTCAAAGGCACTATTCAGGATTTTCATCAAATCCGAAGAGAAGGTGTTTATCGGGTTGTGGCTCAATTTACAGTAAGTATCTTTGTTCCGTAGTTGGCGGAATGCTTCTTTCTCATATTGTTTGGTTGGCCAAACTACTATGTTGCCCCCCTTGTCCGCCGCCTTGAAGACCACGTCTTCAAGCGATTGAAGGGATTTCAGTGCAGCGCGCTGTGCCGCTGTTAGATTATCGTATCTATTGTTAGTGGGGATCTTTTTAAAGTCTTCCATCACAAGTTTTGTGAAGATCTCCACTTGTGGGCATAGGGACAAGGGGGGAAACCTTTTTGAACGAGGTACAATAGAATTGGGGAACCCACCTTGCTCTAAAGGGATTTGTTCCTGTAAAAGTTCTTCCAAAGCTAATAACGTTTCTCTTTCCAGAGGGCTGTCAAGACCCATATTGCTGGCACCCCTCCCATGCAATTTCCGCAGTACCAATTTCCGTGAGAAAAGGAACAAGTCCTTTACCGCTGTGAAAAAGTCAAACTTATTATATGGAGAGAATGTGAGTCCCATATTTAAAATCTCACATTGTGTGTCAGAAAGAGTATGTGTTGACAGGTTAATTACCTCTAAGTTTCTCGCTTTTTTGCCTCCCGAGTATGGGGATGGTGATTTCCGTTTGGCTGCTTGTCTCTCCCTATTTCTCCGGGGGAAATTTGGATTTTGTCCGGATGTTACGTCCCCATTCCACCTTGTTTCTATACTTTCATCATTAGAGGTTTGCGAAGACAGAGACCCCGATCTGGGTCGGAGTCCAGAGCGTGTTCTACCATTTCTCCATTTATAGACCCTGCCCTGTGAATAGTCGTTATTATCCCTCTGGAATTTTTTTGTTTTGATGGAACAAATTTCATTTTCCCATTTCTTGAAATCTAATTCCAGGTCGCTATTCAGTTTTTCTAGGGCCTCAGTAGAGAGATCTTTTTTCAGGGTCGTATTTATGTCATCTATTTCTTTCTCTATTGATTTTAGTGATGTATTATTGGACTGGATCAAAAGATCCATGTAGCCCCGTGAACAAGTGGTGGACAACTGTTCCCATTTGTCTCTGAAGGTTTCTTCCTCATTCTGAAGGGTGGGAAAGACTTGAATCCTCAAGCCTCTTGGAATAAGTCCTTTAATTAAGTATCTTTCCAGGAAGGCTTTATTCCACCATATCTTAGTACGTTGTTTAAAAAGACTTTTAAGCCTATATGTTAATTCCCTCGTATCTTTCCCTCTACTGTCTAAAAACAAATTCGAATCCTCTTTGAAGACAACATTGAGTTGTGAGATCCAAGACTGATCTCGCAATCGAAAGTCCATGTTAGGCCCAGAGCCCAGTGCTGTGAAAAACACAGAAGAACGACAATTTCAATATAAGGACTTACCAGGTTGGGTAAAGAGTTAGGCGCCACAGGCAAATATCCAGAGCGCCCCAAAATGTAAGTAACACAGCAAAACTTCATATAATCATAATAAACTGAGAGAAAAAGAAGTCATATCGCCACAAAAATGGAATATAAAAATAGCAACAATAGGCTTAGGCTCAGAAACAAACACAGAAACAGGATACGGGAAGCAGGATACAGGAACACTGGTAGCAACTAAGATCATTTGCAATACGAACATGGGTAGACAACAACAAAACTCAGGCAAGGAGGGGAAGGGTAGAGTCCTTTAACTTCTTAGTGACCACCAATACGCCTTTTTATGTTGGTTACTAAGGGGCCTTAGGCTAGGCTGACGCCTTTTCACGTTCGCCTAGTCTAAGTCCTGCACGGGTCTCCCGTGCAGGCTGGAGCCGGGGCTCAGCTGTATAATGACAGCTGAGCTCCTGCTCCAACGCCCGCAATCAAAGTTTACTTCGATCGCGGCCGTTTAACCCGTTAAATGCCGCCGTCAATAGCGACCGCGGCATTTAACTTTGTTTACAGAGGGAGTGAGCTCCCTCTGTCACCCATCGGTGGCCCGCAAATGCAATCGCGGGTCTCCGATGGGGTGTCATGGCAGCCGGGGGCTTGATAAAAGCCCCCAGGTCTGCCCTGGACATATGCCTGTTAGGACGCGCCGGAGGCACGTCCTAATAGATTGCCTGTCAGAGTTACAATGACAGGCAAAAATGCTCTGGTATACGAAGTATACCAGAGCATTATAGTAGCGATCTGAAGATCGCACAGTAAAGTCCCCTGTGTGACTAGTGAAATAAATAATAAATGTGAAATAAAGATTAATAATACAAGTTACAGTAAAAAAATAAATAAAACCATTTTTTTCCATAAAAAGTGGTTTTATTTAGTAAAAGTGTAAAAAAAAATATAAAAGTACACATATATGGTATCGCCGCAACCGTAATGACTCCATTAATAAAGTTAATATGTAATTTCAACCGCAAGGTGAACACCGTAAAAAAAAGCGCAAAAAACAATGGCGAAATTGCAAATTTTTTCCATTGCCCCCCAAAAAAGTCATAATAAAAATGAATCAATAAGTCCCATGCACCCCAAAACAGTACCAATCAAAACTACGTCTCGTCCCGCAGAAAACCAGCCCAAAAAATCACTACATTGATGGAAAAATAAAAAAGTTACGGCTCTTGGAAAGCAACGATGCAAAAACAAATAATTTTAGTTCAAAAGTGTTTTTATTGTGCAAAAGTCGTAAAACATAAAAAACCTCTACATATGTGGTATCGCCGTAATCGTACCGACCCATAGAATAAAGGTAATGTGTTATTTACGCCGCACAGTGAACGACGTCAATTTAAAAACGCATAGAACAATGGCGGAATTTCATTTTTTTTTTAATAATCCCCCCCAAAAAAGTTAATAAAAGTAAATAAAAAAATTATATGTACCCAAAAATGGTGCTATTAAAAAGTACAACTAATCCCGCAAAAAACAAGTCCTCATACAGCTATGGAGACTAGAGATGAGCGAACTTATGAAAAGTTCGGTTCGGCTAGTTCACCGAATTTCACGAAAAAGTTCGATTCGGACCGAACTAGTTCTGACCGAACCTGTAATTTCCGTGCACCGAGCATGGTACTGTCCAGGGTGCTGAAAGAGTTAATGGGCTGCACTGACTCTTTCAGCAACCTTGACAGTACCATGCTCGGCGCACGGAAAATACAATTTTAATGTAATAAAAAAATTAAAAAAATATGTTCATACTTACATTCCTCCTGTCCGGCCTCCAGCGATGACGTTTCATCCATGTCACCACTGCAGCCAATCACAGGCTGTAGTGGCGGTCACGCACGTCAGGATGACGTCAGAAGGCCGGCCTCCAGGGATGACGCTTCATCCCACGTGACCGCCTCTGTGCAGCTAATCACAGGCTGCAGCGGCCTCTGAAGCCAATCACAGGCTGCAGCGGCCTCTGCAGCCAATCACACGCTCCTCTCCTGAAATACTCTGTGCTGCGCTGCCTTAAAATATGTGGACAAGTCAGGATCCTGTTTCTTTTAAATGCTGCTGGGGAACCCACTCGATCCACTATATAAGGCTGTGCTACAGTGCAGCATTTAAAAGAAACAGGATTCTGACCTGTCCACAGAGTTTAAGGCAGCACAGAGTATTTCAGGAGATGAGCACGGCCGGCCACGGGCAGCCGGTCATTTTTCCCACCCGTGCTCCCATTATAAAGTATAGGAGCACGGCCCGTAAAATAAAAAATAGAACATGTTCTATCTTTTTAACGGCACGGGCACCTTCCCGTGAGAAAACGGGAAGGTACCCATGGCTAACAGAAGTCTATGGGCCTGCTATTTCGGGTCGTAATTACGACCCGTAATAACGGGTGTTTTTACGGTCGTGTGCATGAGGCCCCATAATGACGGGTGGCTACATGTGTGCACCCGTCATTACGGCAGCGTTGCTAGGCGACGTCAGTAAATAGTCACTGTCCAGGGTGCCGAAAGAGTTAACTGATCAGCAGTAACTGTTTCAGCATCCTGGACAGTGAATTCCGATCAGAATATAGAGTAACCTGTAAAAAAAAAAAGACGTTCATACTTACCGAGAACTTTCTGCTTCCTCCAGTCCAGTCTCCTGGCCGTTGCCTTGGTGACGCGTCCCTCTCGACATTCGGCCCGACATTCCTGGATGACGTTACAGCCCATGTGACCGCTGCAGCCAATCACAGGCTGCAGATGCCTCTGCAGCCAATCACAGGCTGCAGAGGGCTCTGCAGCCAATCAGAGACTGCCGCATCAGAAAAGAAGGTCGGACTGGAGGAAGAAGCGGGACTCGTCACCAAGACAACGACCGGGTACGTATGAAATGCTTTTTATGTTATTTTTAATCAGCAGCCTCTTTTCTCTATCAGTGATTGATAGAGACAAGTGGCTGACGATTTGTATAATATTTTTGACCGGGTTCGGTCAAAACGGGTTCGGTTGTCCCGGTTCACTCATCTCTAATGTAGACGAAAAAATAAAAAAGTTATAGCTCTTTGAATGCGACTATAGAAAAATGAATAAAATAGCTTGGTCATTAGGGCCTAAAATGGGCTGGTCACTAAGGGGTTAAGTAGTCCAGGGTGATCTGGGAATTGGGTAGAGAACACAGTATTGGTGCGCACGCTGGCCCTTTAAGGCTGGCAGAAACAGAGGCAGAGAGCAGCCACGATTGCTGGCGTCTCCTGGGAGGTAGGTGCCAGCAAGTTCCTTGTGTCCTGCGGTTGCGACTGCCAGTAATTACGATGTGCCGGCGGTCAGCGACCGCGGGCACGACACTCCATTCTGTAGTTATTGAGACTTTATCCTGAAGAGTTTGTAGTTTAGAATTATAGGACAATACTTGTAATTGGTCACTCATATTAATATCAATGGAAGAAATGCCTCCATTTTTTAGGTAGAAATACTCTTGATTCCTGTGACAATTTCATCGTCCATAATTATAGGACAATATCCAAATGTTTGTCCTTTGGGATTAGCTCTAGGGTGCCACTAGGAGGAATGCCTCCATCAAATAACTAGTATTTTATTAATTATGGTACCGGTGTTTTTTGTTTATTACTATTGAGGGGAATACCTCCATTTGCTATTCAGTAAATTATCAAGTTCATCAAATTCTTAAAATTCATTAAATTTTTTAGGAGGGATTATGAACAATAGGGAATTTCCCCGAAAGATCTATATTTAATTACGCTATTAGTAAGACCATATAAATATTGTCAATTACTGTCAGTCCATGGACACTTTTTAACACCCAATTCCCGGTTTTATATGTTGTAGAAACATTAAATAAATATTTCTTCATATTAGTGATATTAATAAAGTTTTTTTTGTTTTATTAAATTGTAACCACACAGTTAGTGGGAGTGAAAACTTTTTGGCATGTGTGTCTACACAATCCTGTTGACTATAGAATTATCTTAATAAATTAGGTGAATCTCCCTCCAGCTATCTTTATATTAAGACTAGCGTATGAAACGCCATTCATAATAAATCTCCCCCTATAAATATATATATATGCAGTTTATTCTTACTACACTCAGGGCCGGCCGTAGGTTGGATGGCGCCCTATGCGGGACTCTCTATTGCCGCCCCCTACACAAATTAACCAACCAAATTAACCACATATATAGACACGCACATACTGGAACATATATACTGTACATACATAAAGACAGATATTTAGACATTCAGGCAAATATACATACACACATCTGGAATATATACTTACAGGTAAATATATAGAAGTACAGACACATACACACAACACACACCAGCAGATAAATACACAGACAGGGACATATACAAATATATAAAAGGCACATACAGTGAAGGAAATAAGTATTTGATCCCTTGCTGATTTTGTAAGTTTGCCCACTGTCAAAGACATGAACAGTCTAGAATTTTTAGGCTAGGTTAATTTTACCAGTGAGAGATAGATGATATAAAATAAAACCTGAAAATCACATTGTCAAAATTATATATATTTATTTGCATTGTGCACAGAGAAATAAGTATTTGATCCCTTTCGCAAACAAGACTTAATACTTGGTGGCAAAACCCTTGTTGGCAAGCACAGCAGTCAGATGTTTTTTGTAGTTGATGATGAGGTTTGCACACATGTTAGATGGAATTTTGGCCCACTCCTCTTTGCAGATCATCTGTAAAGCATTAAGATTTTGAGGCTGTCGCTTAGCAACTCGGATCTTCAGCTCCCTCCATAAGTTTTCGATGGGATTAAGGTCTGGAGACTGGCTAGGCCACTCCATGACCTTAATGTGCTTCTTTTTGAGCCACTCCTTTGTTGCCTTGGCTGTATGTTTCGGGTCATTGTCGTGCTGGAAGACCCAGCCACGAGCCATTTTTAATGTCCTGGTGGAGGGAAGGAGGTTGTCACTCAGGATTTGACGGTACATGGCTCCATCCATTCTCCCATTGATGTGGTGAAGTAGTCCTGTGCCCTTAGCAGAGAAACACCCCCAAAACATAATGTTTCCACCTCCATACTTGACAGTGGGGACGGTGTTCTTTGGGTCATAGACAGCATTTCTCTTCCTCCAAACACGGCGAGTTGAGTTAATGCCAAAGAGCTCAATTTTAGTCTCATCTGACCACATCCTTAGAAAGCTCTTTGGTCTTGCCCATGTTGTAGAGGTTAGAGTCAGACTAATTAATTGAGTCTGTGGACAGGAGTCTTTTATACAGGTGACCATTTAAGACAGCTGTCTTTAATGCAGGCACCAAGTTGATTTGGAGCGTATAACTGGTCTGGAGGAGCATGAACTCTTAATGGTTGGTAGGGGATCAAATACTTATTTCTCTGTGCACAATGCAAATAAATATATATAATTTTGACTATGTGATTTTCTGTTTTTTTTTTTTTATATAATCTATCTCTCACTGGTAAAATTGACCTAGCCTAAAAATTCTAGACTGTTCATGTCTTTGACAGTGGGCAAACTTACAAAATCAGCAAGGGATCAAATACTTATTTCCTTCACTGTGTATATATATATATATATATATATATATATATATAAACATACCTTGCGACTGGTGTCTCACCTGGTGTCTCGCCCTGCATCTACTGCGCATGCGCCGATATGCGCCAAGATGCGCGTTCACGAGATAAATGACATCCTCTCCTCAGGACGGAGAGGATGTCATTACGCATGCGTGGCCACCGCTAAAGGTAAATAGCGGTGGCCGGGAACCTAGACAACGCGCAAGAAACAAAGAGGGACCGACCTGGACTTCAATCAAGAATCGCAAGAAAACGACATCGCTGGGCGACGGGCAGGTAATTAGAAAAATTCTTTACTTTACATGGTGGAGCTTTCTATCTACATTTTTGAAGATGGGAATAACCCTTTAATGTTTTTGTCTGCAGAGCGGAAATGAAGCAGGAATTTAAATCTGACAAAGAACAATGACCATCTGGCTTGATGAGGGTTCAGTAGTTGTGCAGACTGTACATATGTGAGATTCTTGTGATCCGTGAAGATGATGATGGGATGAGTAGCCACCTCCAGCAGCTGTCTCCACTCTTCTAAGGCCAACTTGATGGCGAGTAATACTCGATCACTAATGGAATAGTAGAATTTGGAGAAAAAATCCATATGATACTGCCTTACTCTTGGAATTCTTTTGAAATAGGAGTGATCCAGTACCAATGGAAGGGACATCAACCTCCAATAAAAACTGTCGAGTCACATCAGAATGATGAAGAACAGAAGCAGAAGTGAAGGCGCTCTTGAGAGTGGAGAATGCAGACTCTGCCTCAGGGGTCCAGTCTTTATCATTCACTCTCTTCTTGGTAAGAGTTGAGATGGGAGCAGTAAGTGACGAGAAATTTGGGATGAACTGACGATAAAAATGTAGGAATCCTAGAAATCTCTGTATGGCTCGGAGACCCTAAGGATGTGTCCTCACCAAGACGGACTTCACTTTCTCCGGATACATTTGTAGACCACGATCAGAGATAATGTAGCCCAGGAAGGGCAAAGATTTTCTTTCAAATATGCACTTTTAAGTTTAGCCTATAAGCTGTTACCCCTTAACCTCGACAGGACTTGACGGACATGCTTCCTGTGCGTTGTCAGATTAGGTGCGTAGATCAAGATGTCTTACAGGTAAACCACCACACAATAATACAGAAGATCATGGAAGATGTAATTTACGAACTCCTGAGACACCGCTGGAGCGTTACACAGTCCAAAGGGCATTACGTGATACTCGTAGTGACCGTCTCAGGTGTTGAATGCAGTTTTCCATTAGTCACCCTTGCGAATACGGATCATGTTATAGGTCCCACGTATATTCAGTTCCATGAAAATCTCGGTTACACGAATCCTGTCGAAGAGCTCGGAGATAAGTGGCAAGGGGTACTTGTTTTTTACTGTGATTAAGTTTATCCCACGGTAATCGATGCACAGTCGGAGTGATCCATCCTTTTTCTTCACGACGGGTGAAGAAGACTTTCTGAGGAACCCCCTTTCCAGGTTCTCCTTGACATACTCCGACATGGCCTGGGTTTCAGACAAGGAGAGGGGATAAACACATCCATGAGGAGGTGAAGCTTCAGGGAGCAACTAAATAGGACAGTCGTAGGGACGATGAGGAGGAAGGACCTCTGCCTCCTTCTTGCTAAAGACATCTGCATAATTAGCATATTGTGGAGGTAGTCCAGTGGGTGACAGAGGTAGTGGAGAAAAAACAGGACAAACCTGAGGCAGACAGCGGTGAAGACATTGGGGTCCCGATTGGGGGATCTCTCCGGAATTCCAATTGAGAACTGGAGCATGCTGGCAAAGCCATGACAATCCCAGCAGGAGGGGTTTTATAGCTTTAAATAGGGCATAGAAAGTTAATAGTTCAGAGTGGAAGACTCCTATCTGTAGTCTCAGAAGTTTGAGGATACTCAGGATAGGGTCCGGCAGAGGTTGTCCATCAACAGAAGCGACTGGCAGAGGTTTTTCTGGAGGAACAGTAGCCAAGTGGAGACGGTCTACTGCTGGATGAGGTCATGCTGGATGAAGTTTGCAGCTGCTCCAGAATCCAAGTAAGCAGGTACAGAGTCCGATCCTTCACCGGTGACGATCGAAACAGGAATAGAAAGTCTGGGAAAGAATATAGTCGAGAAAGATTCACCTAGGTTTGTCTCTCCAATCAAGTCTAGGTGCTGGACTTTTCCGGCTTTTGAGGTCATTGCTGCACTAAATGTCCCTTGTGGCCACAGTACAGACACAACCCAGTCAAACGTCTGTGTTGCTGTTCCTGGTCGGACAGTCGGAGAGTGTCTACCTGCATAGGCACCTCCAGAGGTGCTGCAGGGCAGGGCAGTAGAGGCCTTTAAAATTTGGGTTCTAGTCGACAAGACCTCTTCTCCCGACGAACTTCCAGAGTGTGCTCTTGGATCCTCATATCAATCCAGGTTACCAGAAGTATTAAGGCATCCAATGTAGAAAGAAGCTCTCGAGCTGCCAGTTCATCCTTTATATGAGAGGCAAGACCCTGCCAGAAAGTTGCCACAAAAGCCTCATTATTCCAAGCCAGCTCCACTGCCAGCGTACAGAAGGAGATCGCATACTCCCCTATAGTTGATTCCCCTTGATTGAGGGTCAGCAGTGGGGCAGCTGCAGAGGATGTTCGGTCCGGTTCTTCGAACACTGTACGGAAAGTCTCTAGAAACAGTGGCAAATCAGAGAATTCTGGGCCCTCTTGGTCCAAGATGGGTTTTGCCCATACCAGGGCTTTGCCAGAGAAGAGAGAAATGTTTAAAGCAACATCGGCCTCATCAGAATGGAAGAGATATATACATAACTTGAAGTGTATCATACACTGGTTGATGGAACGTCTACAGGTCTTAGGATTCCCAGTCGTAGCGAGGAGGTAGAGGCAATGAAATTACAGCCCCAGGAAAGGCATGAGGGATAGCAGCTGAAGCAGCCAGAGGAGGCACAGAAGGGAGATCCAAATGGGTAATTATGGAGTTTACAGCCTGTTGGAGCTGATCATGGCATGCCCGGAGGTCACGCATGTCCGCTTGCATCATCTGGGCCATGGTTTTGGGTTGACCAGCGGGATCCATGGTCTAAGCTTACTATTACGGCTATGGGGTATGTGGACCCACTAGGTCACTCCACCGTAGCAGAGTAGCAGCGTAGCAGCTGGCCAAACAACAGATAATGATAGTCTAGAGTACCTGGATAGAAGATTTGGCAGACACTTTGCGTGGCTGATACGTAGCGTAGCAGACACATGGCATGACAGACTCTTGGCACAGATGACACTTGGCACAGATGACACTTGGCACAGATGACACCTGGAACAGATGACACTTGGCACAGATGGTGAACACGACTCTGACACTAGACTTCATACTGGAACAAACACAATTACCAGATACGGGATATGTGACAGAGGATATGGGAACACAGAATTCAGGATACGACTAAGGAACCATTTGCAAGTGAACATGGGTAGACACAACAATGCTCAGGCAAGGAGGAAGAGGGCAGAGTATATTTTATTGTCCAGGGTGTGTTGGGATTGGATAGAGAGCATTTTACAGGAGCGCACACTGGCCATTTAAGGCCGGGAAAGAGCGCACGTACTTTAGGAGAGACAGTGGAGCAGTGCCGCCGCGTGTGCTGGTGTCACGTTGGGTTCGTGGACCCACTGGGCCGTACCGCCTTGGCAGTATGGCAGCTGGCCAACAGGGCGCAGGTTGCAGTCTATTGTTCGTATAGGGTACCTGTGGCAGCTCGGACAGTAGCAAGGCAGGCTCTGCTGGGACTAGGCAGCAGGTAGACATCACGCGTGGGGAAGCAGGACAGGCATGGTATACAGCACAGCACGACTTCAGCTCAGCACGGCACTAGACCAGGATAGCACGGGATACAGGAGCAGGGAACACTGGGAAGGCCATTTGCATAGAAAAACTTAAGGTACGACAACAACGCTCAGGCGTGGGAGGAGGAGGCTGAGCTCTTCTTATAGTCCAGGGTGCTATGGGCTAATTAATCATGAAAGTCTGGTACGCGCGCTGCCACCTTTAAGAGCGGGACCCGGCTGAGCGGAAGTGAGCGCTGGTGTCTCCTGAGGAGGAGACTGGGGCCAGCGCTCACAGATCCATGGCTGTGGGCGTCAGGAGGTGAGTGAGCCTGACGGCCCGCGGCCATGGGCATAACAGTATCCCCCCTCTTACGCCCCCTCTTCTTGGGGCCAGTATGAGAGAGAAACTGCTTCAGAAGGGTAGGAGCATTGAGGTTCTCCTCTGGCTCCCAGGACCTCTCTTCAGGACCAAACCCCCTCCAATCCACCAAATAAAATGTATTTTCTCTTACTTTCTTGGTGTCCAAGATCTCCTTAACTTCGATGGTGTCTGAAGGGCTGCTGGGAGCAACCACAGGGTTAGGGGTCTTGGTAAAGTGGTTCAGAACCACCGGTTTCAGGAGGGAGACATGGAAGGAGTTGGGAATCTTGAGGGTAGGAGGCAGCCGAAGCTTGTAGGCGACAGGGTTGATCTGCTGCAGGATCTCGAAGGGTCCGAGGAACCTGGGAGCAAACTTGTAAGATGGCACCCTCAGTCAGATATTCCTGGATGACAGCCAGACCTTCGTGCCAGGGAGAAACTGAGGCGGTTCTCTTCCGCCTTCCGTTTCATGCGGTCGACCGCCAGCAGGATGGAGGATCGAGTCTGAGGCCAGATCTGCAAAAAGTCCTTAAAAGCAGTATCAGCAGCTTGTACCTCGGACGTATCAGGCACCGGGAGAGGAATTTGTGGGAGTTGGCCATAGACAATAAAGAACGGTGTCTTCCTTGTGGACTCGCTGGTATGGTTATTGTAAGAAAATTCAGCCCACGGGAGCAACTGCACCCAGTCATCATGCTGCCTGTAGATGAAATGGCATAGGTAGTTCTCCAAGATCTGATTGATCCTCTCGACCTGACCATTGGACTGAGGATGGTAGGCTGAAGAAAAATCCAACTTTACACCTAGGAGTCTGTAGAAGGCTCCCCAGAATTTAGAGGTGAACTGAACCCCCCGATCAGACACAATATCCTGTGGCATGCCGTGCAGGCGAAAGATGTGTTGGATGAAAAGCTTGGCCAGTTGAGGAGCAGTAGGAAGACCGGTCAGAGGAACAAAGTGGGCCATCTTCGAAAATCGGTCCATCACAACCCAGACAGTACTGCATACCGCAGAGAGAGGAAGGTCAGTGATGAAGTCCATAGCTATATGCTGCCAGGGAGAATAGGGCACATGCAATGGCTGGAGTGAGCGACCTTGTTAGCTGCACACACTGAACAGGAAGACACAAAGTCCATAATTTATTTGGGCAGCGTGGGCCACCAGAAATGACAGGCAATCAGATCTTGGGTCTTATGGGTACCCGGGTGACCTGCCAGTCTAGAGGAGTGTCCCCAACGGAGGATTTTCCCTCTGTCAACCAGGCGCACAAAAGTGTTCCCTGGAGGAATGTCCCCAACTTGCAGGGGGTTGACAGAGACAATGCAAGACGGATCAATAATATTCTGTGGAATCTCCATCGTGTCTTCTGTCTCGAAAGACCTTGACAAGGCATCGGCCCTCACATTTTTGTCAGCCGGGCGATAATGGAGCTCAAACTGGAACCTGGTAAAGAACAGCGACCATCTGGCCTGACGAGGATTCAGTCGTGGGCCGTCTGGAGATAAGTGAGGTTCTTGTGGTCCGTAAATATTAGGATAGCATGAGCTGTGCCCTCTAGTAGATGTCTCCACTCCTCCAGAGCCAATTTGATGGCCAGTAACTCCCAAACCCCAATCGAGTAGTTGTGTTCTGCACAAGAGAAGAGCTTAGAGAAATATCCACATACCATGGACTTGCCCTTGGAACCTCTCTGGAACAGGAGTGTGCCAGCACCGACAGAGGATGCATCCACCTCCAACGAGTACTGTATGGAAACATCTGGATGATGGAGGATAGAGGCTGACGTGAAGGCACTCTTCAGGCTATTAAATGTGGCCTCTGCCTCTGGAGTCTACACCTTGGCATTAATGCCCTTCTCGGTGAGAAGGCCTGAGCGTACTGTCACATTGGGTTCGTGGACACACTGGGCCGTACCACCTTGGCGGTATGGCAGCTGGCCAACAGGGCGCAGGTTACAGTCTATAGTTCCTATAGGGTACCTGTGGCAGCTCGGACAGTAGCAAGGCAGGCTCGCTGGGACTAGGCAGCAGGTAGACGTCAGGCGTGGTGAAGCAGGACAGGCATGGTATACAGCACAGCCCGACTTCAGCTCAGCACGGCACTAGACCAGGATAGCACGGGATACAGGATAAAGGATACATGAGCTGGGAACAGGGAAACACTAGGAGAGCATTTGCATAGACAAACTTAGACAACAACGCTCAGGCATGGGAGGAAGTGTCTGAGCCCTTCTTATAGTCAAGGGTGCTATTGGCTAATTAATCATGAAAGTCATGTGCGCGCTGCCCTTTAAGAGCGGGCGCACACACTCTACAGGACCCGGCCGAGGTGAGTGGAAGTGAGCACTGGCGTCTCCTGAGGAGGAGACTGGGGCCAGCGCTCGCAGATCCATGGTTGTGGGCATCAGGAGGTGAGTGTGCCTGACGGCCTGCGGCCATGGGCATGACAGCTGGCATCTCTGGGGAGGGAGTCACCGCTGGAGCATATTGGTCACGGCCGCTGGAGGGTAAGTGATGCCGTCGGACCGCGACCGCGGCCATTACATCATGTATGTGTGGTTTATTCTTACTCCACTTTATATGTACTGTAGAGTATATGGGGTTTATTCTTACTAAACTATAAATGTATACAGATGTAGCCATTTTTATCTTGACTTTTAACACATTAAATACACAGTGGCAAGATCCCTTCTCTCGCTCTTCCATGGCTTTTTTTGTGTGATATCACGCTGCAGATAAAGATAAAGATGGCTACATCCGTATCTGGTTTATTTTTATTTCTCTCTATATGTATGTGTGGTTTATTCTTACTGCACTCTATATGTAAAGTATACTGTATGCGGTAGATTCTTACTCCACTCTATATGTACGGTATATGCGGTTTATTCTTACTGTACGCTCGTTCCCGGCCTACTCTAGGAGAGACAGTGGAGCAGTGCGGCCATGTGTGCTGGCATTTCCGGGGAGGGAGACGCTGGCTGGAGTACAATATGTATTAGTGGTTTATTCTTACTGCGCTCTATACGTATTTGTGATTTATTGTTGCTTCACTCTATATGTACAGAATATGGGGTTTATTCTTGCTTCACTCTATATGTATATGGGGTTTATTATTACTGCACTCTAAATGTATAAGTGGTTTATTCTAACTGCACTCTATATGTATATGTGGTTTATTCTTACTGCACTCTATATGTATGTGTGGTTTATTCTAAGTTAACTCTCTCTCTCTCTCTCTCTCTCTATATATATATATATATATATATATATATATATATATATATACATGTGTGTGTGTGTGTGTGGTTTATTCTTACTGCATTCTATATGTATATGTTGCTTATTCTTACTGCACTCTATATGTATGTGTGGTTTATTCTTACTGCACGCTATATGTATGTGTGGTTTATTCTTACTGCACTCCATATGTATGTGTGGTTTATTCTTACTGCACTCCATATGTATGTGTGGTTTATTCTTACTGCACTCCATATGTATATTTGGTTTATTCTAACTGTACTTTCTTTCTTTATCTATCTATCTATCTATCTATCTATCTATCTATCTATCTATCTATCTATCTATCTATCTATCTATCTATCTATCTATCTATCTATCTATCTATCTATCTATCTATCTATCTATCTATCTATCTATCTATCTATCTATCTATCTATCTACTAGTCCTTCTCAATGAATTAGAATATCATCAAAAAGTTTATTTATTTCAGTAATTCAATTCAAAAAGTGAAACGCATATATTATATCCATTCATTACACACAGAGTGATCTATTTCCAGCTTTTTTTTATTTTAATGTTGATGATTATGGTAACAGTAAATGAAAACCCCAAATTTAGTGTCTCAGAAAATTAGAATATTATATAAGCCCAATTTAAAAAATATATGCACTTAACACTTCAGAGCGCACGAGCGCAATCCCGCTAGTTTAACTCGTTAAATGCTGCGGTCAATAGCGACCACAGCATTTAAATCGTTAGTAAGAAGGGGCGGCCCCCTCTAACAGCTCATTGTGCCCTCCGCAATGCAATTGTTGGGGTGCGATGGTTGCCATGGCTGCCTGGGGGCCAGGGGCGTAGCTAGAGGCTCATGGGCCCCGATGCAAAAATTCTTACTGGGCCCCCCCCCCCCCCCCGCAAACTTCTCATGGCCGACGGTCCGCTTTCAGCTGCATCGCTGGGTCTCCTAAGTGACCCAACAATGCAGCACTAACAGCCGGGGCGTCACTAAGGCTTGGTTCACACACACTATTTACGGACGTAATTCGGGCGTTTTAGCATTGAATTACGTCCGAAAATGCGGCTCAAAAGCGTCGGCAAACATCTGCCCATTCATTTGAATGGGTCTTACGATGTTCTGTGCCGACGGTCATTTTTTTTTACGCGTCGCTGTCAAAAGGCGGCGCGTAAAAAAGACGCCCGCGTCAAAGAAGTGCCTGTCACTTCTTCAGACGTAAATGGAGCCGTTTTCCATGGACTCCATAGAAAAACAGCTCCAATTACGTCCGTAATGGACGCAGCGAAAGACGCCTGCGCATGCCATTATGGCTGAAATTACGGTGCTGTTTTCTCCTGAAAACAGCACAGTAATTTCAGCCGTAACAGACGCTGCCGTGTGAACATACCCTCAGGGCTTAAAATGTCAGGGAAATAGCCCCAATACATATGTGTCCACCCGAAAAAAAGTGTGTATAGGAGACAGCATAGCATATCTATAGCACTACGACCCTATAAACTATGGATAGGATTAGATACAGTGGCTCAGAAGGCAGTATCACACATGATAGGATTAGATACAGTGGCTCAGAAGGCAGTATCACACATGATAGGATTAGATACACAGCTCAGCAGACAGTATCACACATGATAGGATTAGATACAGTGGCCCAGCAGACAGTATCACACATGATAGGATTAGATACAGTGGCTCAGCAGACAGTACCACACATGATAGGATTAGATACAGTGGCTCAGCAGACAGTACCACACATGATAGGATTAGATACAGTGGCTCAGCAGACAGTACCACACATGATAGGATTAGATACAGTGGCTTAGCAGACAGTATCACACATGATAGGATTAGATACAGTGGCTCAGCAGACAGTACCACACATGATAGGATTAGATACAGTGGCTCAGCAGACAGTATCACACATGATAGGATTAGATACAGTGGCTCAGCAGACAGTATCACACATGATAGGATTAGATATAGGGCCCAGCAGACAGTATCACACATGATCGGATTAGATATAGGGCCCAGCAGACAGTATCATACATGATTGGATTAGATACAAAGCTCAGCAGACTGTATCACACATGATAGGATTAGATACAGGGCCCAGCTCGCTGACATTGCGTCTCCAGCGCTGGACCCAGGATAGGTAAGAATAATAATTTTGCTTCTTTATAGTGTTACTGATTATTTTTGTGTTTGTGTTTTTTTACAGGTTCGGTTGTTGGACTTCGGATTCGAGGACTTCAATGACGGCGTTTTTATTATTCTCAATTAAATGGTTAATGAGGGTTGTTTTTTTATTTCAATAAAATATTTTTTCTATGTGCTTGTATCTTTTTAAATTTTATTATCACCGCCTTAGTAATGGCCGCTGGCTGATTGACAACCTCCATTACTAAGGCGAGGCTTAATGTTAGCCGGTGCAGAGGCTACACTAACCCCCATTATTACCCCGGTACCCACCGCCACCAGGGGTACTGGGAAGAGCCGGGTACAAACCAGTACCCGACCATCTGTAGTGACGGGCAGGCACCGGGGTGGCCGCAGGCTGGTAGTATTAGGCTGGGGAAGGCCAAAAACAGTGGCACCTACCACCCTGATAATGCTGCCTGCTGCTGCTGTGTTGTATCTGGCTGGTTCTGAAAATTGGGGGGGACCCGACATCGTTCTTTCCAATTATTATTATTTTTTTTAAATGACGTGGGGTCCCCCCCATTTTCATAACCAGCCAGATACAATAAAGCAGCAGCAGGCAGCATTACCAGGGTGGGAAGGGCCACTGTTTTTGGCCTTTCCCCTCCTGATAATACCAGCCTGCGGCCACCCCAGTGGCCGACCATCACTACAGATGGTCAGGTACTGGATCGTACCCGGCTCTTCCCAGCACCCCTGGTGGCGGTGGGTACCGGGGTAATAAAGGGGGTTAGTGTTAGCCTCTGCACCTGCTAACACTAAGCCCCGCCTTAGCAATGGATGCTGTCAATCAGCCGGCGGCCATTACTAAGGCAGTAGTAATATAGTTTAAAAAAAAACCACAAAGACATAGAAAAAATATTTTATTGAAATAAAAAAAAAACCCACACAACCCTCATTAACCATTTTATTAATAAAAAAAAAAGCCGTCATCGAAGTAGTCCTGGAATCCGCCGTATTCCAACGACCGAACCTGTAAGAAAACACACAAAAAATGATTAGTAACACGTGTGTTAGGGTATGTGCACACACACTAATTACGTCCGTAATTGACGGACGTATTTCGGCCGCAAGTACCGGACCGAACACAGTGCAGGGAGCCGGGCTCCTAGCATCATACTTATGTACGATGCTAGGAGTCCCTGCCTCGCTGCCGGACAACTGTCCCGTACTGAAAACATGTTTACAGTACGGGACAGTTGTCCTGCAGCGAGGCAGGGACTCCTAGCATCGTACATAAGTACGACGCTAGGAGCCCGGCTCCCTGCACTGTGTTCGGTCCGGTACTTGCGGCCGAAATACGTCCGTCAATTACGGACGTAATTAGTGTCTGTGCACATACCCTAAGGCTTAGATACAGGGCCCATGTGTGATACTGTCTGTGGGACCCTGTATCTAAGCCTACCACAAGGTAGGCTTAGATACAGGGTCCAGCAGACAGTAATCTTATACAGTATAAGATTACTGTGTGCTGGGGCCCTGCATCTAAACCTAGTGTGGTAGGCTTAGATACAGGGCCCAGCAGACAGGATCACGCATGGGCCATGTATCTAAGCCTACCATGTGATTGGCTTAGATACAGGGCCCAGCAGACAGGATCACACAATCTGTGATCCTGTCTCATGGGCCCCCTAAGCCTGCTACATCGTAGGCTTAGGGGTTGTGCAGTCCCTAAACATTGATGGCCTATCCACAGGATAGGCCATCAATAGCTGATGTGTCGCCCGGGACCCGCAAATCAGCTGTTTTGAAGGGGCCGCAGCACTCGTACGAGAGCTGCTTCCCCTTCATTTCACTACTCGCTCACACTGTGAATCGCCGACACCGATTCACAGTGTGACCGGAATGAAGTGACAGGAATGAAGGGGAGAAGCTCTCGTACGACTGCTGCGGCCCCTTCAAAACAGCTGATTGGCGGGTCCCGGACCCCGCCAGTCAGGGCAAATCTTACCTTCCTCTTCGGCCGCGGCGGGAGTTCTGTAGTCTCGATGCTGTGCGCGGCGGCATAGCGCTGTGACGTCATGCGCTGCGCACAGCGCTTGACGTCAGGACCTCCGCTGCGATCCGGAACCAGGAAGGTAAGTAAAGTATGTTACTATAGTAACAGGGGCCCGCGGCCCGAGTTACTATAGTAACTTTTTATTGATGTGGTGCGGGGGGCCGTGGGCCCCCCTGGCTTCGGGGCCCGGTCGCAATTGCGACCGCTGCGACCCCTATAGCTACGCCAGTGCTGGGGGCCTAATGAAGGCCCCCAGGTCAGCCATCTTTGTGCACCTATTTGTGTACCTTCGGCAGGGCTTAATAGATGCCTGTCAGAATCACGATATACTGCAATACATTAGTATTGTTATAGCTCTCGGAATTTGGCGACACAAAATAAATTGTCTTTTTTCCACTTAGGTTTTTACTTGTAAAAGTAGCAAAATATAGAAAAAACTATATATATTTGGTATCGCCGTAATAGTATTGACCGACAGAATAAAGTTAACATGTTGTTTTAATTGCACAGTGAATTCCGTAAAAACGGTGCACAAAAAAACATGGAGGAATCGCTGTTTTCATTTTGGAAGGTGGGGAGGAAAAAACGAAAATGAAAATCTGAAAAAGGGCTGTGGCAGGAAGGGGTTAAAAAACGGGCTGTGGCGGGAAGGGGTTAATGGCTTAGGAAACCTTTGCAGGTTTTTTGTGTTGATTAGCTGATTAGAGTGTGACCCCTTGGGTCTACAATATTTAACTTTTACCCAATTTTGTAATTTTCGGAGAGACTAAATTTGGGGTTTTCATTAACTGTTAGCCATAATCATTAACATTAAAAGAAAAAAAATGCTGGAAATAGATCACACTGTAGAATATATGAGTTTCACTGTTTGACTTGAATTACTGAAATAAATTTACTTTTTGATGATATTCTAATTCATTGAGAAGGACTAGTATATATATATATATATATATATATATATATATATATATATGTGTGTATATACACTAGTATATGTGTGTGGTGTATTTTTACTGCATTCTATATGTACAGTATATGTGGTTTATTTTTACTGCACTCTATATAAATATGTGGTTTATTTTTACTTAACTTTGTATGTGAATATGATTTATTCTTACTACATTCTATATCCATATATGGTTTTTTCTTATGCACTTTATACAGTATGTGTTTTAATCTTACTGCATTGTCACAGAGGCTCTACACCATTATCTAAGGCTTTAAAGTCCATGTTCAACTACAGGATTATGAATTTTCTGCCAGCAGCTGCAATTTCTCAGGTCTGACCTTTTAATGATGATCACTGATGATTATCACATTCTGTGGATCACATCCTTGCTCCTGCTATGCTGCTTCTCTTGTCTGATTGCCTTCAATTTTCCTGGGTTAAGTAAGATATCCTGGGTCTACATTGTTTTCCAGGTCAAAAAGACTTGGGGGTGCTGTTCCAGGTGTCAGAAGTTAATAGCAGTGCTCCCGGACTTATTTATGTACGAAGCAAAATGGTTATCACATAAAATATAGAAAGGCTAAAACTACTGCAATTTGCATAATAAATATAATCTCCTAATAATCAAAGTTTGTTTTTTCCTTTGTTTAAAAGGGCAGCTGTTAACTGCACTTAATTTTTTTCCTTACAGGCCACCAATCTTCAAGTTATCCCACTGAGAGTATCAATTCAAAGTAATTCAGTATCCAAAACAATTAAAGCTTCTTTAAAAACGACATAAAAAGGTCATTGTACCTAGTCGCTTGATCTTTTTGAAGACCACTTCACTTAACTTGATGTAGAGAGGACATGTATCCTACATTGCTTAGCATTAGCTGCAGTGTATTGTTTTATGTATATGTTAAGAATAACCTATAATTCTATATTTGAATATATGTATCACATATTTGCTTTTTATTATTCTAGACATATTACAAAAAAAAAAAAAGCTGTATGGCACTATTGTTTTTAAAGGTACTTAATGGCACTAATATTTTCAGGACACTATCTCTATGGCACAATTTTATTTTTGCATTACAGTATATGGAGGCACTGGCAACACGGCAGACACACTATTGGGGGCAGCAGCAGGATGGCACTGTTAAAGAGGGCAGTAGAAAGGAGTGTTTGTGCAGAGAAAGTAGGGATGTGCTGGAAAAACGAAGAGCCAACAAAATTATACTTGTGATTGTCTATATATATATATATATATATATATATACACACGTGTGGACAGAGGCAAGTTATTATCTTATACTTATAGTGTCTTCGAGTTATCCTTGACTAGAGAGAGACTATATAAATATATATATGGGGAATATTTGTTCACAGACTTACTCCAATGCATGTATTGGATAATATCTGTTTGACTAGATTGCGTTATCAGGACACACATTTACATTTCCAGCCGTTGAATTTTTTAGCATGCTACAATATAAGTAACATACTAATTGTGCTGCATGAAATTGTGTGGAACAGTGCTTACATCATAGCTGCTTTAGCTTTGCAAGAACGACAAAGTTTAGCTGCAAGATCTGCAAAATTAATGCTTCAGTACATTTACTATGCACTTATGGGTTTAGCATTTGAATCATTTTATATGATCAATCAGTTCTGTTACAAAATGACAGCTGAAACAGACGATAGGATTTTAGGATGACGTTCAAAGTACTCATCATAGGATGGAGGTCTGAGAGAGGAGACAAGTGGCGCCAGGAAGGTTTTACCTGTCAGGGGAGAAGTAGCTTCACTAACAAGATATGAAATAAAAGAGACACTAGAGGAATACTGGCTGAATTGCTTAGTCACCAAAGTTTATTTTGTGAATACTATTAAGAACCTGGAACAATAAGACAGAAATAAGTCACTGAAAGTAGAAAATAGTTAAATTAGTGTCATTTTTATTTTATTTTTATCATTTTACGCATGGAACAACGTGGTTTACAAAATTATCAAATAAATAAGTTTATTATAAAAATGGTTAAGGGTTGTTCATTATTAAAGGGGTTTAAATATCTTATTTCAAAGGGTTGGTCTGAAGGGACCCCAAGTGATCCCAAAAAGTTTCAACATTTTCACACGCACATATTTTCATCAGTATTTTGCACCAGCAATTGTAAACCAAAACCAGGAGTGCAACCTAAACACTAAAAAAGTGTAATAGAAAGATTTATACTTCTCTTTTTTAATTCACCCTTCGTTTTGGGTTGAGTTGGGTTTGTAAATTTAAATGTTCAAAAAGACAATGACATGTGACTGAGCTGCTGATAATGCTGTAAGTGACAATGTATGATGAGCACTTCCATTTAGTTAATTGAAGGGAGAACAAGGTCTGTTACACAAGATTTGACATTCACTATATATAATGCAACCAATCAGCTTTTCCCTGTAGAGAAAAGTGACTGATTCAAGAGAAACAAAATGAAAAAAAACGTGTATACGAACTCCTGTGACTGCAAAATTATACAGCACACAAGAAAATGGCGACAGCACACTGCGAACACCAACCTGTATACACATTTTGTTTCATTTTGTTGGAATGTGCTGATCAAACTTTTGTGTGTCTTAATTATTGCATATATGTGGGGATAGTGACTGCCTCTATTTCTTGATCTTGCACTCCTCCCATTCCGCCCTGGGTGATTTAAAAAAGTTTAATGCTGGTTCCTACCATCCCCAAGAATATGTACGCTTAGTCCCAGTTCTGGGTGTACGTGCAGCATTTGGATCCACCTTATAGGGGTCGCCATGTCGTGGCTATTGGGCTCACACAATAGGATCAAACTGTGCGCCAAGAACCTCACGATTGTAAGTAGATTTAGTAGTAATGCATATTTATTTATATTTAATGGTTTACGTGGCATTGGTGTTTGTATTGTGCTGTCGCTATTTTCTTGTGTGCTGTTTAATTTTGCACCTGTATACACATTTTGTTTCATTTTGTTGGAATGTGCTGATCAAACTTGTGTCTAGAGGTAGCATTGTTGTGGCAGGTGGGTCCACAAAACTTGAACAAAATGTGCGCTAAGAACCTCATTATTGTAAGTAGATTCAGCAGCAATGCATATTTATTTATTTATTTATAGTGTTTAGGTGGCATTGGTGTTCGCAGTGTTCTGTCGCCATTTTCTTGTGTGCTGTTTCAAGAGAAAGAGTCTCAGGTTGCAATGTATATATTGAATCGGTAAAGGAGTTGCAGGAACCAATGCACCGAACTAAAGACTTGTGGCAGGGTGGCCAGTCGGCCCTAAAGTGAGAACTGCACATGTATGGACTGGTTAGGGATGGATGGATGGATAAATGGATGGATGGATATCGAGAGTAAGTATTATAAATAAGAACATCATGGGAAGTTGAAAATAGATGGGGAAACTGTTCATCCATTATCTATCATGTTTAATTTCAGGGCCCAAGGGTGTGCTATATGTTGTTTTCTTCACCAATCACATCCAAAGTTAAAGTAAAACAACTTTTGAGTTATCATAATTTATCTGCACTCTACAGATATTTATGTTACCTAATAGCTTTGCTCTTGGGGTATAACTGGGATATGAGCTCCCGCAATGTACTGTTGTCAGGTAATTTTGAATTTGAAGTATGGAAAATAAGACAACATGTACGTAAAAAATCACTAAAGAAAAGATAAGCTTCATGCACATGAATGATTTTGTTTATACATAATATAGTGTAAAATGCTAGTCATTGGCCAATCACAATGTCAGGATTTAAATCCAGAAACTCTTGTGTCCCAGGTAGTAGCTTCACTGCTAAATCTATTATCCAGGTTCTCTTGATTATTGCCTCCTGAGATTCCTTTCTTGATTACCTAATCAGCCTCTCCCTTTTGGCTTCCTGGGTAATCCTGGGTCTTGCATTTCCTCCTTGCCAGATGATTGAGCTTCCTGCCTCTAGCCTAGTTCAATCTATCAATACAAAATATTGGTGTTTATTTGTGTACAAAACCAGGATTGTTTCCTGACTACATATCCGCCTTATTCTACAAACTATTGCTGCTTTCTTGGGTACCGATCTTGGATTGTTTCCTAACCACATCTCTTCCTTAATCTACAAACTGTTGCGGCTTATCTTTGTACCAAACCCAGACTATTACTTGACTATTATTGCTATTATTTCCCCACGTTACAGATTGATTCAGCCACTGGACTCCACATCTGTTTCCAGACCTTGAGACACACATCTATGTTTTGTCATGGTTATCTACAACATTCCTTTTCTTTTTTTTTCTTTTTAATTTTATTGATTCCTTACCATTTTCATAAACATGATTTAATCATTGAGACAAAGGAAACTACAATAACCCCTCCCCACCCCACTCATCTCTTTTCCTGACGCCAAAGGAGATTAGGAGAAAAAGAAAGAGATATCAAATATCAAACTTCAGACATGGGGCCTTAGGGCAATAACTTTATCTCTGGGATCCATTTGGTCAATCCAGCCTCTCCACCTGTTATAAAAATATGTATACCTCCCCTTTGAGATATAATAAGATCTTTCTTAAAGTAGCACTCTAAATACTGCCTTTTGCCATTCAATCACTACCGGAGGGTTTTTTGCAAACTATTTCCTCAAAATCTGCAATCTTGCTAAGAATAACAACTGAATCACAAGATGACAGTCATTCCTTTGCTTCAGCCCCGGTACTTGTGAGGGGTCCCCCAAGAACATTAAACCTTCAAAATTCTCTAAAGCAATACCTAAAATAGATTGAATTGTTTAAACTACAGATGATTAGTATCAATGCAGTTCTGGGCATTGCCACATCAAATGTATGAGATCAGCCTGATCTATATTACACCTAGGACAAGTATCATTCTCTCTACATCCCATGCTATACAGATGTTTAGGAGTAAAGTACAGGCGGTGTATCAACATAAATTGGGAGAATCTATCTGAGTAATTCAGTGACACACTGTTAACTCCTTTAAACACCTCCCTCCATGTGACTATATAATCCTTCCCCAAGTCTTTCTCCCATTTTCCAATTAAATCCGCCCTTACTGTGCTATCTCTATTCATGAATACACTAAACTCCTTATACACCAAAGAAGTGACCCTTTTTCTTTTCCCCTTGATATAATTTTTTAAATAGTTCCTCTGAACCGATCTGAAAGAATTCTTTATCACGTGTCACTTCCCAAGCGTGAATTACTTTAAAATAGTGCAAATAATGTGATCTGTATAAAATACAGAACACTCTCTGTAATGTGTCCAAAATTTTAATTACCCCATTACTAAATAATTGTGATAATTGAATAATACCCCAATTGAGTGAGAAATTAATTCCCCCATGTTCAGGGAAAATAAATATACCTGACTCCCAATTTCTGTTTCACCGCACTCCACACCTTATGCAGCATGCTAAGACCTTATTCAGACGAACGTACAATACATCCGAGTGACGGCCGTTAAAACAACGGCCGTCACACGGACGCATGTATTTCAATGGGGTCGTTCACACGGCGTTTGTTTCAACTGACTGTGTGAAGGATCAGTTGAAAATAGAACATGACCTATTTTCTTCCGTTTTCACGGATCCCTCCTTAGACTCAAGTCTATGGGGATCCGTGAGTTTCCCCACGTTCATCTGAATAAGTCCTAAAGACTTTATACCTAGGAAACATCTTACTAAAACCTCCTGCTTCCAATACCTAGAATATATTTTCCCTCTGTACAGGGCCCTCCAAAACCAATATCATTCTTATTTGCTGCTGAGTGATCCCAATCAACAAGCGGTTGGATCTGCGAAGATAGAAAGTACAACCTAAAATCGGG
Organism: Rhinoderma darwinii; assembly: GCF_050947455.1. Taxonomy (NCBI): domain Eukaryota; kingdom Metazoa; phylum Chordata; class Amphibia; order Anura; family Rhinodermatidae; genus Rhinoderma; species Rhinoderma darwinii. Next base: position 146,509,551 of record NC_134687.1, read on the forward strand.
TAAAGCAAACCCTCCCTCTATCACTGGATGACATAATTTACTTATTTAATATTAGATCATTGACAATTGATTCTAGCATGTTGAAAATCCAAACTGGGGAATTGCCAAGCATATGCAGGACCATAGGTAATATAACCATTTTCATCAAGGCAATATAATCCTCACATTTTTTTAAATGGCAATACCCAAATAGGGGTTCTGATCCACAATTTGGAGATCTCACTGTACTTGATTAACTGAATCTACACTCGAAAAGGGGAGGAACATTGATTTGGACCAATTTATCTGGATGCCCAATATGGCCTCAAACTCCTGATACACGCTAACGACATGCACCACATCCGACAATTGCCTAAGATACAAGAGCATGTCATCCACGTACAAGGACATTTTTTCCTCCTCACCCCCAAACAGAAACCTCCTTTTACATGGGTCTGCCCTTATCTTCAACGCAACACATTCAATAATGATTGCAAATAGAAAAGGGGTTAAAGAACATCCCTGTCGGGTACCTATAGCTGAAACAAAAAAAGGTGAATTTATCTTCCACACACTAACCTTAGCCCGGGGAGCCTATACAAGTGCTTGATCCAGGGGACAAAATTTTTCCCAAACCTCTGGAGAGTTGCTTACAAATGTACAACATTCCAAAGGGTCACTTACCTAAAATAAGTCAATTGGTTCTCCTTATTGCTATAATTGCAACCTTTGCACAGGCCATTGTTACTCACCATTCCTCTGTCCAGTGCCGCATTTTCCTAGGTACTTCTGGTCATCAGACACTGGTGCAACCTGTTTCTTCTACCTCAGTGTCTTGCCTGCATGTGGCAGGAGCTCTAAGGTTTAAACGGGACCTATGCATTTGCTTGCTGCACCCCGCTGCCAGTCTAAGACTATCCTAGGATCTCCCTGCAGTGAGGTCCAGATTCCTGTATAGGGGTTAAATGGAGAAAACCAGGGAGTACCTTAGATTCTGAACAATGAGTTAGCCAGCACCAATTTGGATTGTAGCTGAGAGTTGACTCTCTCCATCACCCGGTATGTGACAAAAACAATTGTTATGAGCTGCCAAACAGCTTGTAAGTACTCTGTCTGCACACTAACAAGCAAAGATAGGAAAGCCAGGCAAAGACTTCAGCTGTGGCCTACAGGACTAACTGAGATCTCTGAGAACTGTGGCATTGCAATGTCCCATGATACCTATGAAATAAAGAGAACAAAATTAAGATCATTGAATGCTATTATTTATCCTTTTGCTTGACATTTCTGATGATATCCTACAATGGAAAGTTGTTGGAAACAACTTCAGTGTTGCATTTAATCTACAATACTATGCACTGCATAATAACATAATTGGCATAGACATTCATATGGGTACATTCATAACGTGTTCACAAAATTATACCATTCTTATAGATGAAAAACTAAAACTTATTTGATGTATAGAATAAATTGGATTGAGCACATTTCCTCATATGAAAAATCAAAAATGTTTAATTTGTATTAATTTACTAATTTGTAATTTATTTTAATGTAGCAAATGATAAATAGTAAACAATATTCAAGTATGTTACCACACATCCTGGTAAAAGGAGTACGACCAGTGATGTCACTCATTTACACTACCGTTCAAAAGTTTGGGGTCACCCAGACAATTTTGTGTTTTCCATGAAAACTCAAACTTATATTTATCAAATGAGTTGCAAAATGACTAGAAAATATAGTCAAGACATTGACAAGCTTAGAAATAATGATTTTTATTTCAAATAATAATTTTCTCTTTCAAACTTTGCTTTCGTCAAAGAATGCTCCATTTGCAACAATTACAGCATTGCAGACCTTTGGCATTCTAGCTGTTAATTTGCTGAGGTAATAGGGAGAAATTTCACCCCATGCTTCCAGAAGCCCCTCCCACAAGTTGGATTGGCTTGATGGGCACTTCTTACGTACCATACGGTCAAGCTGCTCCCACAACAGCTCTATGGGGTTGAGATCTGGTGACTGCGCTGGCCACTCCATTACAGATAGAATACCAGCTGCCTGCTTCTTCCCTAAATAGTTCTTGCATAATTTGGAGGTGTGCTTTGTGTCATTGACCTGTTGTAGGATGAAATTGGCTCCAATCAAGCGCTGTCCACAGGGTATGGCATGGCGTTGCAAAATGGAGTGATAGCCTTCCTTATTCAAAATCCCTTTTACCTTGTACAAATCTCCCACTTTACCAGCACCAAAGCAACCCCAGACCATCACATTACCTACACCATGCTTGACAGATGGTGTCAGGCACGCTTCCAGCATCTTTTCAGTTGTTTTGCATCTCACAAATGTTCTTGTGTGTGATCAAAACACCTCAAACTTCGAATCGTCTGTCCATAACACTTTTTTCCAATCTTCCTCTGTCCAATGTCTGTGTGCTTTTGCCCATATTAATCTTTTCCTTTTATTAGCCAGTCTCAGGTATGGCTTTTTCTTTGCCACTCTGTCCTGAAGGCCAGCATCCCGGAGTCGCTTATTCACTGTAGACGTTGACACTGGCGTTTTGCGGGTACTATTTAATGAAGCTGCCAGTTGAGGACTTGTGAGGCGTCTATTTCTCAAACTAGAGACTCTAATGTACTTGTCTTGTTGCTCAGTTGTGCAGCGGGGCCTCCCACTTCTCTTTCTACTCTGGTTAGAGCCTGTTTGTGCTGTCCTCTGAAGGGAGTAGTACACACCGTTGTAGGAAATCTTCAGTTTCTTGGCAATTTCTCACATGGAATAGCCTTCATTTCTAAGAACAAGAATAGACTGTCGAGTTTCACATGAAAGCTCTCTTTTTCTAGCCATTTTGAGAGTTTAATCGAACCCACAAATGTAATGCTCCAGATTCTCAACTAGCTCAAAGGAAGGTCAGTTTTATAGCTCCTCTAAACAGCAAAACTGTTTACAGCGGTGCTAACATAATTGCACAAGGGTTTTCAAGTGTTTTCTAATCATCCATTAGCCTTCTAACACAGTTAGCAAACACAATGTACCATTACTGGAGTGATGGTTGCTGGAAATGGGCCTCTATACACCTATGTAGATATTGCATTAAAAACCAGACGTTTGCAGCTAGAATAGTCATTTAGCACATTAACAATGTATAGAGTGTATTTCTGATTAATTTAATGTTATCTTCATTGAAAAAAACTGTGCTTTTCTTGCAAAAATAAGGACATTTCTAAGTGACCCTAAACTTTTGAACGGTAGTGTATATATATACAAATTGTACAACTATCAGTAAAAAAAAAACAACAAATACTTGTTTTATTTCATTTTGAGTCTACTGGTGTCATCAATTATATGTAAAGAGTAATGATGTCACTTCAGTAAAATATTTTCCTGTACTTGTTTTTTAAAAATACTCTGTAACTGCTCTAGTTTGATTTGATTTTCTACTCCCATATACTATAAATCTTAAAAATAAACTTTATATGCATCTGCACATTCAATATGCAAAGGTCTATATAACAGGAATGTTGCTTTCCATAAATATATCTGCTCTACTTTATTAAATGAAGGTTAGAAAATAAAGTAAATTATGTGATTGGTTGATATAAGCAACACCACTGTTTTCTCACCGTGCTACTGTTTATATACAGAATAAGCCAGTTATCACCCAACTATCTGTAAAATGCTTAAAGCAGCAACTACTGAATGGGCAGTAGTGTCTTATAGCAGATCTCCTACACAAAGGAGAACCCACATAAAACTGCTAGATAGCTACAACTTTTTCCCCACAAAAAGTAAAATAATTTCAGTGTGCCCCCCCTCAAACACTAGGACTAATGGCTTAAAGTTAATGTCACCAATACATAGAGTGCAATAACCTATAATGTAAATGAAAGCTGTCATATTGAATGCAACATAGAATATTCAAGTCAATGTTCAGTACTTATTACTAAAAAAAATTGTGTCCTGTGCCGTCGGATGCCATATGTACGGAAGTATTCTACCTTAGAAGCTTTGATCCCCGTACAGCCTTTGTGCCCTGATGTACAGGTTCCATGCTCTGCCATGCAGGATTTGTACACTGCCATATATCATCTGTGCCCTGCCATATAGCCTCGCCATTACGTATTAGAGTGAATTTAACCTATGACGTAAATAAAAGCTGCGATCTTGAATTCAATTAAAAATATTCAAGTCAATGTTCAGTACTGAATGTATCTGAGAGAGAAAAAACTGTGCCATGCGCTTTCGGATGCCATACATACGGGGGTATTCTCCCTTAGAAGCCTTGATCCCTGTACAGCCTCTGTGCTCTGATGAACAGGTTCCATCCACTACCGTACAGAACTTGTACACTGCCATATAGCCTCAGTGTGCTGCCTCACAGCCTCCAAGCATTGGGCTCTGCAAATAGTAAGGCTTTTAAAGATGTTTGAGAGGTTGTTGGCTTTTTATATTTTACTGTTTCTCCATTTAGATTAGTTTTATGCATTACCCTCTTGACTCACTCAAATATTCACCGATTCCATCTAATCTCTACACCCTCCTGAAGTCCACACTTCTCCATGCAAAGCAAAATAACAATAATTAACTATTGTATATTAAAAATGTTCTTCTTAAACATGTTCCTCATTACAACGTATAAAAGGAATAAGGAAGATGCACTGGTTGCTCCATTTTCATCGAATTAGTGTTTATATTTCTATTGTATCATTCACATCAAAAAAGAAACATCTAACTCATTATGTTAAGAGCTTTTAAAAGAAAATATATGTACGTAGATTATAAACACAGTCATTGTACGTTTTTACATTGCAAAGCAAATGACAGATTGAAAGAAAATTATGCATTATGTAAACAAATATACAAGGAAAATCATTTAACCCCTTAATGACCGGGCCATTTTGCACGTTAATGACCAAGGATTATTTTTTGTTTTTTCACGGTCGCATTCCAAGAGTCGTAACTTTTTTTTTATTACGTCGACATAGCCGTATAAGGGCTTGTTTTTTGCGGGACGAGTTGTATTTTGTAATTGCACCATTTTTAGATGCTTATAATATATTGATTAACTTTTATTAACTTTATTTTAGGAGAGAATTGAAAATAAGCAGCTATTCCAGCATTGATTTTCACGTTATAAATTTACGCCGTTTACTATGCAGCGTAAATAACATGTTAACTTTATTCTATGGGTCGGCACGATTACGGGGATACCAAATATCTAAAGGTTTTATATGTTTTCCTACGTTTGCACAATAAAAAGCCTTTTAGAAAAAAATTACTTGTTTTTGCATCGCCGCATTCCAAGAGCCGTCATATTTTTATTTTTCCGTCGATGTGGCCGTATGTGGGCTTGATTTTTGCGGGCTAATGTGTAGTTTTCATTAGTACTATTTTGGGGTACATAGGACTTATAGATTAACTTTTATTTTATTTTTTATGGGGGGAATGGGAGAAAAGAGAGAATTTTGCCGTTTTTTTTGGACGCCGTTGATCCGGCGGTTTAATTAATGTGTTCATTTTATTGGTCAAGTTGTTACGATCACGGGGATACCATATATGTGTATGTGTGATTTGTTTTGACACTTTTACTGAATAAAACCACTTTTTGGGCAAAAAAAGTTTTATTTGATTTTGACTGTAATTATTATTATTTTTTTCAACAAACTTTATTTAACTGATTGAGATTTTTTTTTTAAGTCCCACCAGGGGACTTCACTATGCGATCTATGCGACTATGCGATCTGCTGATCGCATATATAATGCTTTGGTATACTTCGTATACCAAAGCATTATTGCCTGTCAGTGTAAAACTGACAGGCAACCTGTTAGGTCATGCCTCCGGCATCGCCTAACAGGCAGTTGCGGAAGACAGACCTGGGGGTCTTTGTTAGACCCCCGGCTGTCATGGAAACCCGACGGCGACCCGCGATTTGTTTGCGGGGGCGCCGTTCGGGTGACAGAGGGAGCTCCCTCCCTCTGTCAAACACATTAGATGCCGCTGTCACTATTGACAGCGTTTTTTAATGGGTTAAACTGCCGGAATCGGAGCGCGCTTTTAATTCCGGCAGTTGCAGCAGGAGCAAGGCTGTGTATAACAGCCGTGCTCCTGCCGCTGATCGCGTGGGTACAGTGGCAGTACCCGCGCCATCACAGGACGGATATATCCGTCCTCCTGTGCGAACTAGCAGCTGCTGAGGACAGATATATCCGTCCTTTGGCGTTAAGGAGTTAATGCTTTAGACTTAATTCTGTCATTGACGATGAGGATGATAATAACAATGGTAATAGTAATCAAAACAATAATAATAATAATAATAATAATAATAATAATAATAAAAAGAGTAGAATCAGAAGAAGGATAAAGAAGAGGAGACGAAGACAAAGAGAAAAAGAAGCGAAGATGCTACACAACAAGTGCTGTCATAAATCTGTAGGTAGAAAGCATTGCTTGATTCTGGTTTTACTTGCCCAATATATGTGAAAAGACAGCCACAATATAACTCCATATTATACTGTTCTCCCAATTTGTGAGAAACACATGAAGATATACCAGGCTAGTTATATTCTTTCTGTTTTTCTTTGCTCTGTTCTGCCTTTGTTTCAGTTACTTCAATTTGCAAGAGAAAAAAAAACCCATAAAAAAAAAACAATATTTTTGCATTACTACATATGGTTCAGGGGCGTAGCTAGGGGGGCAGGCGGGGCATGTGCCCCGGGCGCAACTTAGAGGGGGGCGCCAGCGCCACCTCCTCCTGCACTATAATTGTACCTGTGTCTATAGGACACAGGTACAATTAGAAGCAATGAATGACCGGGCAAGTTCCGTGCCCGGCTATTCAGTGCTTTTGCATCAGTGAAGCGACTGGTACCTTTTGAAGCTTCCGTCGATGAAAGGCGATGAGTGACAGGGAAAGTCATCCTGCCCAGCCAATCAGCGCCTTTCATAGACGCTGCGTTCAACCCCCAGGAGACCTGCGCAGAAGAGAGCCAGTCTCCATGGCTGCCGGCCGGCATGGGAGCGGGATTAAGGTGAGTTTAAATAGTTTTTTTTTTTTTTAATTGTAATAAAAGTGTGTGGCTGTATCTACAGGGAGGACTTTGTCTACACGGGGGGGGGACTTTATCTATGGGGGACTTTGTCTACATGGGGGGGCTTTATCTACATGCGGGGGGCTTTATCTACGGGGGTGTCTATCTACAGGGGGGGCTATATACTGGGGTGGGCTATCTATGGAGCACCATATACAGGGTTGGGCTATAGCTACAGGGGGGGTTATATAGTATATAGCCCCCCTGTAGATATAGCCCACCCCTGTATATAGTGCTCCATAGATCGCTCACCCCTTTATATAGCCCACCCCTGTAGATATAGCCTACCCCTCTAGATATAGCCCACCCCTGTAGATATAGCCCACCCCTGTAGATATAGCCCACCCCTGTAGATATAGCCCACCCCTGTAGATATAGCCCACCCCGGTAGATATAGCCCACCCCTGTAGATATAGTTCCCCTGTAGATATAGTCCCCCTGTAGATATAGTCCCCCTGTAGATATAGCCCACCCCTGTATATAGTCCCTCTGTAGATATAGCCCACCCCTGTATATAGTATCCCACAAATAGCTCCCCCTATAGTGCTCCACAGAAAGCCCACCCCTATATATAGCCCCCTGTACATATAGTCCACTCCTGTATATAGTGCTCCACAGATAGCCCACCCCTGTATATAGTATATCTAGGGGTGGGCTATCTGTGGAGCACTATATACAGGGGTGGACTATCTAGTGGAGCACTATATACAGGGGTGGACTATATGTACAGGGGGGCTATATACAGGGGTGGGCTATCTGTGAAACACTATATACAGTGGTGGACTATATGTGGAGCACTATATACAGGGGTGGACTATATGTGGAGCACTATATACAGGTGTGGACTATATGTGGAGCACTATATACAGGGGTGGGCTATATCTACAGGGGTGCTACATACAGGGTTGGGCTATATCTACAGGGGGGCTATATACAGGGGTGGGCTATCTGTGGAGCACTATATACAGGGGTGGGCTATATCTACAGGGGGCTATATACAGGGTTGGGCTATACGTGGAGCACTATATACAGGGCTGGGCTATATCTACAGGGGGCTATATACAGGGGTGGGCTATCTGTAGAGCAGTATAGGGGGAGTTATTTGTGGGACACTATATACAGGGCTGGGCTATATGGGGGCACTATCTACAGGGGGCTCTATGGCAGACACTATCTACAGGGGGCACAGTGTGTGTGTGTGTGTGTGTGTGTGTGTGTGTGGGACACGGTGTATGGTGCTATTATAATTAGAGGTGCAGTGTATGACACTATTATATTTAGGGGTGTAGTGTGTGGTATAATGAGAACTTTATCTTTATTTATAGGTGCAGAAATGTTGGAAAAGTGAGAAGCTGAAGACATGTGAGCGGCAAACTGCAGAAATGGTCTGTGACCGGGAGAAGTTATCATAGAGGTCTGGACCGGATGGAGAAAAAGAACTAGAATCTGAGACGTCACCGGTGAGTCACTTAATGTAAATGTTTATTCTGCCTCTAATCAGTATTGTAGTCACTGTGTGATCTGCAGCGAGATGATTATGATAGGATTTCTTTTTTGTGAAACAGCAACTCCCAGCATATCCTTATCATTGTTCGGGCCATGCTGGGAGCTGTAGTTTTACGCCGTACAAACCTGTACAGCAGGGGTTGCACTAAATTGAACTGTATTTGTGCTGGTGCTGTATTTATGTACTGCACTTGTTTCTGGTGTTGTGTATGGAACCATATTGCTTGTAAAATGTACAAATGATTTTATGCTCACGTTACATAAAAAGAAATGACACGTCGATTGGTAGAGAAAACAAACATGGTGAGGGGGAAGGAGATGTCGGGAAAGAGGTTGGGGGGGCGCCAAACTGAATCTCTGCCCCGGGTGCTGGAGAACCTAGCTACGCCTCTGATATGGTTGCATGTATGCTAGAGACTAAAATCACCCAAAAATATGTCACGCAGTTCAGGTTGGCAATTATTGCTTGTGGGACAATTTACATTATTTACATTTACAGGTGTAAAACATTGAAAACAGTGACATATGTTTTTTAACATTTTCATTTGTTGTAAACAAAAAGGAATAAAACCCTATAAAAAACAAAAAAAAAACACATAAAAATCATGTGAATCGTGGTCATTAATAGATAAAAAAAATACAGATGAAATGGATACAAATTTTCGTTAACTTTTTACATTAGTACAGTATTTACTCTTTTTTCCATTTATCACTTGTTTTTCATCCTAAAATTATTTTAGGTTGAATATTAAATCTATCCCCCGATTCTGAATTTGGTTGTCGTTGATGACTATGCTGTACACCTATGTGTTTGTTTATTGCACTGGCACCCACTTTCTCTATCGTGTATTATTTGTCCCAGTTTCTACCTATTTATTCAGAGACATAGTTTCAGGAGAGTACCAGGAATCACAAAAAAGAGATCCTACAAGTAAACCTTTTTAAATTTATGACAATATACATTATACAATGAAAGGTTTGTCTAATAATATTATTGATAGTTTGCAAAAAAAATTATAATAATATAAACCAAAATATAAAAGCAATTGAAAAGAATATAATGTATAAAATAATATTATAATGATAATATAAAACAATTGTAACAATTTATAGTGAACCATATAGAAAAATCTTAGTGAATACTTTTAACCCCTTCCCGACATATAGCAGGTGTCGCTATATGTTACTGGCCATTGAACCAATAAATAGCAACCGCGGCATCTAAGCCATTAGGCAGAGGGGGGGCTCCCACCATAATCCCATAAGCCCCCCCATGATGCGATGGCTGGGTGCCAATTGTTGTAATGGCAGCCTGGGGACCTAATGAAGGCCCCAAGTCTGCCATGTTTCTCCACCTATAGGTGCCGGAAAAAATATATAATACACTGTAATACACAGATATTGCAGTGTTTTGCACCATCAATCAAGCGATCGTTCAAGTCCCCTAGGGACACGTAAAAAAAAATACAAAAAAAAACTGGTAAATAAAGTTTTTAGTAATGCACAAAAAAATTTTAATATGAAAAGTTCAAAAGCAACCCCTTTCCCATTTTTTCCCCTCAAGTAATGTAAAAAAAAAACAACATAATTACTATCTGTAAAGTCCATACTGTTCTAATATTACGTTAGGTGAATGCTGTAAAAAGAACAAAACAAAAAAACACCTGAATTACTGTTTTCTGGTCACCTTATTTCCCCCCAAAAAATGAAAGATGGGATCAAAAAGTCGCAATTACCCAAAAATGACACCAATAAAACTACAGTTTGCCCTGCAAACAACAACCCCTCACACTGCTCCATTGATGGAAAAATAAAAATAGTTCTGGCTCTAAGAAAATGGCAACACAAAACATTTTTTTTAAATATTTTTCTCTGTAAAAGTAGTACATCATAAAAACAACTATATGAATTTGGTATCTACATTTTTGTAATGACTCGCAGTGTAAAGTTGTTTGTATCGCGTGGGGAATGGCGTAAAAATTAACCAAAAAGACAATGGAGGGATCGCAGTTTTTTTCCCATTCAACGCCACAATGTTTGTTTTCTTTTTTTCATTTTCCCAGTATATTCTATGGTACTTTAAAGGGAGCTGTTAAAAACTAAAACTCTTCTTGCAGAAAACAAGCCCTCATATGGCTATGTTGATAGAAAAATAAAAAAGTTATAGCTTTTAGAAAGCGGGAAGGAAAAACGAAGCGGAAAAAAACAAAAAATGGGGTTAAACATTATTATTACTGTAACTGTAATGACGGGGAAGGGAGACAGACAGGTGAGCCCTAATCTACCCGCCACTGAGTCCCTGCCTACTTGCAACGGCCCTAGGCGACGGCGTACAACTGGGCGACGGTCCCTACGCTCAATAAGTGCATGACAGACAAACAGACATGGGTACACAGAAGCTAAGGGAAATGGGGCAGTTGCCCACGGAAACACCGTGAGCAACAAGAGAAGTGAACGTGCCGAGTCAAACCAGGAGTGTACGAGGTACCAAACGCAGAGCAGGAGAGTAGTGAACGAGCCGAGTCAAACCAGGAGTGTACGAGGTACCAAACGCAGAGCAGGAAAGTAGTCAGTAAGCCAGGGTCAATATGAAGCAGCGACAAATAGTTCAAGCAGCAGCAGCAGAGCCAGGAAACAGGAGAATCACAGGCAAATGAGTAGCAGGAAGTGAAGGTATAAATAGACAGAGGGCGGGAGCTAGCTCCGTCTGGCCAGGCTGTGATAGGCTCTCCCACTCCTCAGCCTCCCAGCCTGATTGGTAGAAGGAGGGGGTCACTCGATCAGACTTAGGAGCAGGTGCAGACTGACTAACCACGGGCGTCGACACAGAAGCTGTGTCTGGCAATCCTTTAGGGTATGTTCACACGAGGGCGTCCGTAACGGCTGAAATTACGGGGATGTTTCAGCCTGAAAACATCCCCGTAATTTCAGCCGTACCGGCATGTGCAGGCGCTTGAACGCCGCGTCAATTACGGCCGTAATTAGCGCTGCTATTCATTGGAGTCAATGAATAGCGGCTCCAATTACGGCCAAAGAAGTGACAGGTCACTTCTTCTACGCGGGCGTCTATTTACGCGCCGTCATTTGACAGCGGCGCGTAAATATACGCCTCGTGTGAACAGACAAACGTCTGCCCATTGCTTTAAATGGGCAGATGTTTGTCAGCGCTATTGAGGCGCTATTTTCGGGCGTAATTCGGGGCAAAAACGCCCGATTTACGTCCGTAAATAGGCCGTGTGAACATACCCTTACAGTAACAATACTAACTGGCAACCAAGAATAATGTTCAATACCGTTAGATAAATCATTAGATCAATGGACAAATCTATATAACAATAACAATGTGACCATACATAAATTGTAGTAAAATTGTAAATGAGAAATTATTGTTGAAATTGAGTTGACTTGCTAAAATTGTCTTCAAAGCTATGACCAACTTTAGTATTTATTCTTTTTTCACACTTTTTGCGTTGTTTCCAACAAATTAGTTTCCATAATATGTTTATATTCTGCCTTTTAAAATGTGTTTGTCTGCCTCAGGTATGCAACAAAATTGTGAACTTTGTCATGTAATTGAGGCATATAATCATGACATGTTATCAAGAGACACATAACTTCAGATCACCCCGGTCATACTAGAGCCTACTGGCCCATGTATCATTTTAAAGAGTATCTGTCCCTTCTCCTGACATGTCGGTTTTAGTAAATTATTGTATTCCCCATGAAATAATTCTGGAGCATCTTTTCTTACAACTCTATGTTGTGCCATTACTCTGTGATTCCTCCTAGAAATGTATGAATAAATTGACAACTGGGTGTTACCAGTTGGCGGTGTGCCCCAATACAAACTGACACTGTCCAATCAGGGCTGACAGAGTGATACTGTGTATGGAGATATTCCTTTGACACAAAGGAAATGGTAACACCACTTTATCAATTTATTCAAACATTTCTAGGAGGAATAACAGAGAATTGGCACAATGCAGGGTTCTAGGAAAATATGTTACAGAATTGTTATTTTAAGGGGAATACAAATATTTACTAAAATAGACATGTCAGGAGTCAGGATAGATGACAGGTCCCCTTTAAAGTTGTGTACAAGGGTAATATTGCTTTGATATGGAACAAAAAGATGACTATTGAACCTAATATAGTTTTCTTGCACATAAGGTAAATAAAAGCAATTTGCTCAGTGTTTTGGAAGAATGCCCAATTTAGTCCAATGTGGGGATTCAATGATCCTTTTGTACAACATTACCAAAGCTGAATAGATTAACCCCTTCCCGCCCTAGCCACTTTTGACCTTCCTGACAGAGCCTCATTTTTCAAATCTGACATGTTCACTTTATGTGGTAATAACTCTGGAATGCTTTCACCTATCCAAGCGATTCTGAGATTGTTTTCTCGTGACACATTGCACTTTAAGTTACTAGCAAAATTTGCTCGATATGTTCTATATTTAATTGTGAATAACACCGAAAATTAGCGAAAAATTGCAAAAATTAGCATTTTTCTCAATTTAAATGTATCTGCTTGTAAGACAGGCAGTTATACCACACAAAATGGTTGCTAATTAACATCACCCATATGTCTACTTTAGATTGGCATCGTTTTTTGAACATCCTTTTATTTTTCTATGACATCACAAGGCCTACAACTTTAGCAGCAATTTCTCACATTTTCAAGAAAATGTCAAAAGGCCATTTTTACAGGGGCCAGTTCAGTTGTGAAGTGGCTTTGAGGGCCTTATATATTAGAAACCCCCAAAAAGTCACCCCATTTTAAAAACTTCACCCCTCAAAGTATTCAAAACAGCATTTAGAAAATGTCTTAACCCTTTACACATTTCACAGGAATTAAAGCAAAGTAGAGGTGGAATTTACAAATTTCATATTTATTGGCAGAAATAAATTTTTAATACTATTTTTTTATTACACAGAAGGTTTTAGCAGAGAAATTCAACTCAATATTTGTTGCCCAGTCTCTGCAGTTTTAGGAAATATCCCACATGTGGTCGTAGCGTGCTACTGGAATGAAGCACAGGCCTCAGAAGCAAAGGAACACCTAGTGGATTTTGGGGCCTTATTTTGTTAGAAGGGCTCTTGCAGTGACAAAACAGTACAAATCCCCCAAAAGTGACCCCATCTGGGAAACTAGACACCTCAAGGAAATTATCTAGGGGTATGGTGAGCATTTTGACCGCACAGGTTTTTTACAGAATTTATTGGAAGTAGGCCGTGAAAATTAAAATCAACATTTATTCAAAGAAAATTTAGGTTTAGCCATTTTTTTTCTCATTTCCACAAGGACTGAAGGAGAAAAAGCACCGTAAAATTTGGAAAGCAATGTCTCCCGAGTAAAACAATACCCCACATGTGGTAATAAACGGATATTTGAACACAGGGCATGGCTTAGAAGGGATGGAGTGCCATTTGGCTTTGGGAGATCACATTTAGCAGGAATGGTTTGAGAGGCCTTGTCACATTTACAAAGCCCCTGAGGGGACTAAACAGTGGAAACCCCCCACAAGTGACCCCATCTGGGAAACTAGACACCTCAAGGAAATTATCTAGGGGTATGGTAAGCATTTTGACCGCACAGGTTTTTTACAGAATTTATTGGAATTAGGCCGTGAAAATTAAAATCAACATTTATTCAAAGAAAATTTAGGTTTAGCCATTTTTTTTCTCATTTCCACAAGGACTGAAGGAGAAAAAGCACCGTAAAATTTGTAAAGCAATGTCTCCCGAGTAAAACAATACCCCACATGTGGTAATAAACGGATATTTGAACACAGGGCATGGCTTAGAAGGGATGGAGTGCCATTTGGCTTTGGGAGATCACATTTAGCAGGAATGGTTTGAGAGGCCTTGTCACATTTACAAAGCCCCTGAGGGGACTAAACAGTGGAAACCCCCCACAAGTGACCCCATTTCGGAAACTACACCCATTGAGGAAATTATCTAGGGGTATAGTGAGAATTTTTAGTTTTGTTTTAGGTGGTTTTTTTTTACAATTTTTAAATGATCAAATTTTAAATGGGGCTGGTCAGTAGAAAAATTAATAATTGGTCATGGCCAGTATGGGAGACAGAAAAGGTGAATAATGAATAAATAAATTAAAAATCCAAGGAGGTATGATATATTTTGAAACATTGGTTCATGCACAGGCCGGGATTTGTGGGACATGTCTCACAATGGTATGTGGTGTCCTTACGAATGCCTCGCTTGGCACACACACGGCATTTTTTTTGGGGCTTCTTTTTTTTTTCAGTGGGGGGGATTTCTGTCGGGAAATGCTGGCCGGGAATTATCCTACTGACGGAAGAGCCAGATGAACTGCCCTCTTCTTCCTGGTTACCAAACATCAGGGACTTTATGACCTTTTCCTGAAATTGCAGGAACGTACCTCCACTGCTGGCATATCTATAGAGGACAAAGGCGTTGTATAAAGCCATCTGTGTAAGATGCACAGACAGCTTCTTATACCATACTCTGGTCTTGCGCATGGCGTTGTATGGTTTTATAACCTGGTCGGACAGGTCAACGCCACCCATATACTTGTTGTACTCCTGTACACAATATGGTTTTGGGACTTGGGAAGTGGATCCACGTACAGGGACTAGGCTGCATCTGCTGTCGTGTATGCTGGTCAGTATAAGGACGTCCCTTTTATCCTTATACTTTAGGAGGAGCAGATTGTCGCAGCAGAAAGCTTTGCTCTCTCCTAATTTTAGGATCTGACCCAGCAATGTTTTGGGGAGGCCCTTCTTATTTTTGCGGATTGTTCCGCATGCCAAGGTGGATCTGGACAAGAGAACTTTTACTAAGGGGACACTGTTATAAAAGTTGTCCAGATAAAGATGATAGCCTTTCCCAAGTAAAGGATGGATAAGATCCCATACGATCTTTCCACTAATTCCAAGGAAAGGGGGGCATTCTGGGGGATCTATATGGGAGTCTTTTCCCTCATAGACCCTAAAGGAGTAGGTGTAACCGGTGGCACTTTCGCACAGCTTGTAGAGCTTTATGCCGTACCGGGCTCTTTTATTGGGTAGATACTGCCTGAAGTGCAGTCTACCCTTGAAGCTGACTAGGGATTCATCTACCGAAATATTTTGCTGGGGGGTATAAACGTGGGAAAAAATTTGGGAGTAGTGGGCAATCAATGGTCGTATTTTATATAGCCTATCAAAATTTGGGTCCTGTGGGGGTGGGCACTGGCTATTATCATTGTAATGAAGGAATTTCAGGATGGCTTCGAAGCGCTTCCTTGGCATTACTGTGCGGTAAATGGGGGTGTTATATAAAATATCAAGGGACCAATAGTCTCTAATCCTAGGCTTTTTTATTAGGCCAAAACTTAAAAATATGCCCCAAAACTTCCGCAATTCCACTAGGTTTGTGGGGGTCCAATTTTGGCTTCTCCCATAATAAGAGTCAGGGTTCTGGGCGATAAATTGTTCCGCATAGATGTTGGTCTGCTGGACCATTAACGCTAAAAGGGAGTCTGAAAAAAAAAGGTTAAAATAATCAATGGGGCTGAAACCCGTCATTTCAATTTGAATGCCTGAGCGGGCTGTAAACTCAGGCACCTGGGGGGTATAATTCTCTGCAGCTTCCCAGGTCAGCTCAGGCAGATCAGGAACTACGGCTCTTCTACGCCGACTGGGGGGTGCAGATTCAGAGTCACTGGATGCAGAGGAAGATGGAAGCACGAACTGCTCCTCACCTTCACTTGCGCTGTCCGTGTCGGAACACAGCATTGCAGATGCTTCCTCGGCTAAAAAGACTCTTTTGGCCATACTGAAAAACTTGTGCTACCTAACTAACTAAAAACAGGTTAGTGGGCACAAAAGGGCAGAAAAGCGGCAGATCGCTGGTTTTTTTTAACTTACGCACTGTATTTATTCCTGTCTCCGTCTCTCACAAGCTCTCTGACAGGAAAGAGCTTGTCAGAGACGGAGATGCCGGCAAACCACGGCTCCTGCGCTGTGATTGGCCTGTCAGTACTGACCAATCACAGCTCGTTTCCGGCACAGGGACCACTCTGATTGGTCCTGTTTGAATCCTGCTTTGTGATCGGGACGCTGTCACCATGTCTGTTGACATGGTGACAGTTTGAAGCTTGGGCATGCACAGCTTCCCCATGGCTCCTCTATCCCCCCCACGGGTGCAATAGGCAGGCACCACTGCTACTGCGCTGTGATTGGCCTGTCAGTACTGACCAATCACAGCTCGTTTCCGGCACAGGGACCACTCTGATTGGTCCTGTTTGAATCCTGCTTTGCGATCGGGACACTGTCACCATGTCTGTTGACATGGTGACAGTTTGAAGCTTGGGCATGCACAGCTTCCCCATGGCTCCTCTATTCCCCCCACGGGTGCAATAGGCAGGCAACACTGCTCCTGCGCTATGATTGGCCTGTCAGTACTGACCAATCACAGCTCGTTTCCGGCACAGGGACCACTCTGATTGGTCCTGTTTGAATCCTGCTTTGCGATCGGGACGCTGTCACCATGTCTGTTGACATGGTGACAGTTTGAAGCTTGGGCATGCACAGCTTCCCCATGGCTCCTCTATTCCCCCACGGGTGCAAAAGGCAGGCACACACCGCTCATACTCGGAACTGGCTCCCGGCCGCTTTCGGAAGGAGACGCCGACGTGGCCTTGCTCGTGCAACTCCAGGTGGGCTTGAGGCTTCCGAAAATGCCATAAAAAAAAAAAGATTTTTTTATTATGAAGGTAGAAAAATCAGCGGGACCGACCCGCGAGCGAAGCCGACGTGGAGTTCCAGGAGGTCGGCATGAGTTGGCCGTGCATACCGCTAAAGCCCTCAAACTCCGAGGCTGGCGCTGAGGAGCTCATACACGGCTGCAACCGGGCTGGCACGGCTTCCCCATGGCTCCTCTATCCCCCCAAGGATGCCATAGGCAGGCACACGCCGCTCATACCCGGAGCGGGCACACCGCCGCTGACATGCATCCTTCGCGGACCGGAAGTGCTTGTCAGCCGGCTGGACACAACGGGACTCGCCGCGGGCGCTGTGGAGCTCCCACAAGGAAGCTGCCGGCATGTACAAGCTCCCCAGGGGCCCCTCTATCCCCCCACGGGTGCAAAAGGCAGGCACACGCCGCTCATACTCGGAACTGGCTCCCGGCCGCTTTCGGAAGGAGACGCCGACGTGGCCTTGCTCGTGCAACTCCAGGTGGGCTTGAGGCTTCCGAAAATGCCATAAAAAAAAAAAGATTTTTTTATTATGAAGGTAGAAAAATCAGCGGGACCGACCCGCGAGCGAAGCCGACGTGGAGTTCCAGGAGGTCGGCATGAGTTGGCCGTGCATACCGCTAAAGCCCTCAAACTCCGAGGCTGGCGCTGAGGAGCTCATACACGGCTGCAACCGGGCTGGCACGGCTTCCCCATGGCTCCTCTATCCCCCCAAGGATGCCATAGGCAGGCACACGCCGCTCATACCCGGAGCGGGCACACCGCCGCTGACATGCATCCTTCGCGGACCGGAAGTGCTTGTCAGCCGGCTGGACACAACGGGACTCGCCGCGGGCGCTGTGGAGCTCCCACAAGGAAGCTGCCGGCATGTACAAGCTCCCCAGGGGCCCCTCTATCCCCCCACGGGTGCAAAAGGCAGGCACACGCCGCTCATACTCGGAACTGGCTCCCGGCCGCTTTCGGAAGGAGACGCCGACGTGGCCTTGCTCGTGCAACTCCAGGTGGGCTTGAGGCTTCCGAAAATGCCATAAAAAAAAAAAGATTTTTTTATTATGAAGGTAGAAAAATCAGCGGGACCGACCCGCGAGCGAAGCCGACGGGGAGTTCCAGGAGGTCGGCATGAGTTGGCCGTGCATACCGCTAAAGCCCTCAAACTCCGAGGCTGGCGCTGAGGAGCTCATACACGGCTGCAACCGGGCTGGCACGGCTTCCCCATGGCTCCTCTATCCCCCCAAGGATGCCATAGGCAGGCACACGCCGCTCATACCCGGAGCGGGCACACCGCCGCTGACATGCATCCTTCGCGGACCGGAAGTGCTTGTCAGCCGGCTGGACACAACGGGACTCGCCGCGGGCGCTGTGGAGCTCCCACAAGGAAGCTGCCGGCATGTACAAGCTCCCCAGGGGCCCCTCTATCCCCCCACGGGTGCAAAAGGCAGGCACACGCCGCTCATACTCGGAACTGGCTCCCGGCCGCTTTCGGAAGGAGACGCCGACGTGGCCTTGCTCGTGCAACTCCAGGTGGGCTTGAGGCTTCCGAAAATGCCATAAAAAAAAAAAGATTTTTTTATTATGAAGGTAGAAAAATCAGCGGGACCGACCCGCGAGCGAAGCCGACGGGGAGTTCCAGGAGGTCGGCATGAGTTGGCCGTGCATACCGCTAAAGCCCTCAAACTCCGAGGCTGGCGCTGAGGAGCTCATACACGGCTGCAACCGGGCTGGCACGGCTTCCCCATGGCTCCTCTATCCCCCCAAGGATGCCATAGGCAGGCACACGCCGCTCATACCCGGAGCGGGCACACCGCCGCTGACATGCATCCTTCGCGGACCGGAAGTGCTTGTCAGCCGGCTGGACACAACGGGACTCGCCGCGGGCGCTGTGGAGCTCCCACAAGGAAGCTGCCGGCATGTACAAGCTCCCCAGGGGCCCCTCTATCCCCCCACGGGTGCAAAAGGCAGGCACACGCCGCTCATACTCGGAACTGGCTCCCGGCCGCTTTCGGAAGGAGACGCCGACGTGGCCTTGCTCGTGCAACTCCAGGTGGGCTTGAGGCTTCCGAAAATGCCATAAAAAAAAAAAGATTTTTTTATTATGAAGGTAGAAAAATCAGCGGGACCGACCCGCGAGCGAAGCCGACGGGGAGTTCCAGGAGGTCGGCATGAGTTGGCCGCTCCTACCGCTCTTGCCCTGGAAGTCCACAGCGGGCACTGCAGAGCACCTACACGGCTGCCCCCGGTCTTGCACAGCTTCCCCATGGCTCCTGTATCCCCCCCACGGGTGCAGGCACACGCCGCTCATACACTCTGGGGCTGGCTGACAGCCCAGGTGACATGCCACCTCCTAGCCGACCGGAAGTACATGTCAGGCGGCTTGGGACATAGTGGGACCCCCCCCCGCTGGCGCTGTGGAGCTCATACACTGTTGCCACCGGGCATGCACAGCTTGCATACGGCTCCTCTGCCCCGGGCTGCAATGGGCAGCACACCCCGCTCATACACTCTGGAGCTGGCTGACAGCAACTGCTGCTGATAATGATGATGACGATAATGTGCAAAGGGTTATCTATCGGCGGACAGTGTCACACTCTGGCCCTGGAACTGTGCCACGGTCTGCCTCTGCTGTTCACTACCGCCTCTGACATTTTTGAACATACCCCACTTTAACTTGATTTTAAATGTTTCACTTTCAAATGTTTCCCTTTCAGTAGCAGAAATGGCATTCTTTGACATTTGGGCCTTTTTATTGTCACTGCTGCTTGGTCACCAAATGGATCTCCTTGGATTGAGGCCTAGTCCTCTCCCCACCGCCCTGGAACTCTGCCCCGGCCTACGCTGCCTGCCGTCACACCCCTGGCCCTGGAACTCTGCCCCGGCCTGCCCTTGCTGTTCACCACCGCCTCTGACATTTTTGAACATACCCCACTTTAACTTGATTTTAAATGTTTCACTTTCAAATGTTTCACTTTCAGTAGCAGAAATGGCATTCTTTGACATTTGGGCCTTTTTATTGTCACTGCTGCTTGGTCACCAAATGGATCTCCTTGGATTGAGGCCTAGTCCTCTCCCCACCGCCCTGGAACTCTGCCCCGGCCTACGCTGCCTGCCGTCACACCCCTGGCCCTGGAACTCTGCCCCGGCCTGCCCTTGCTGTTCACCACCGCCTCTGACATTTTTGAACATACCCCACTTTAACTTGATTTTAAATGTTTCACTTTCAAATGTTTCACTTTCAGTAGCAGAAATGTCATTCTTTGACATTTGGGCCTTTTTATTTTCACTGCTGCTTGGTCACCAAATGGATCTCCTTGGATTGAGGCCTAGTCCTCTCCCCACCGCCCTGGAACTCTGCCCCGGCCTACGCTGCCTGCCGTCACACCCCTGGCCCTGGAACTCTGCCCCGGCCTGCCTCTGCTGCTCATTACCGTCTCTGACATTTCTGAACATACCCCACTTTAACTTGATTTTAAATGTTTCACTTTCAGTATTAAAAGTGTCATTCTTTGGCATTTGGGCCTTTTTATTGTCACTGCTGTTTAGTCACCAAATGGATCTCCTTGGATTTGAGGCCTAGTCCTCTCCCCACCGCCCTGGAACTCTGCCCCGGCCTACGCTGCCTGCCGTCACACCCCTGGCCCTGGAACTCTGCCCCGGCCTGCCTCTGCTGCTCATTACCGTCTCTGACATTTCTGAACATACCCCACTTTAACTTGATTTTAAATGTTTCACTTTCAGTATTAAAAGTGTCATTCTTTGACATTTGGGCCTTTTTATTTTCACTGCTGTTTGGTCACCAAATGGATCTCCTTACCTACCAGCAATCACCCTGGTTCTCTGGCTGGGCATGGGGATGCAAGTTGCTCCCGCTGACCCCCTTCCACCCCACCGGGACCTACCTGCAATCACTCTGGAACTCTGGCTGGGCATAGGGACACAGGTTGGTCCCGCTGCCCCCCCTTCCACCCCACCGGGACCTACCTGCAATCACCCTGGAACTCTGGCTGGGCATGGGGATGCGGTTTGCTCCAGCTGACCCCCTTCCACCCCACCGGGACCTACCTGCAATCACCCTGGAACTCTGGCTGGGCATGGGGATGCAAGTTGCTCCCGCTGACCCCCTTCCACCCCACCGGGACCTACCTGCAATCACTCTGGAACTCTGGCTGGGCATAGGGACACAGGTTGGTCCCGCTGCCCCCCCTTCCACCCCACTGGGACCTACCTGCAATCACCCTGGAACTCTGGCTGGGCATGGGGATGCGGTTTGCTCCCGCTGACCCCCTTCCACCCCACCGGGACCTACCTGCAATCACTCTGGAACTCTGGCTGGGCATAGGGACACAGGTTGGTCCCGCTGCCCCCCCTTCCACCCCACCGGGACCTACCTGCAATCACCCTGGAACTCTGGCTGGGCATGGGGATGCAAGTTGCTCCCGCTGACCCCCTTCCACCCCACCGGGACCTACCTGCAATCACTCTGGAACTCTGGCTGGGCATAGGGACACAGGTTGGTCCCGCTGCCCCCCCTTCCACCCCACCGGGACCTACCTGCAATCACCCTGGAACTCTGGCTGGGCATGGGGATGCAAGTTGCTCCCGCTGACCCCCTTCCACCCCACCGGGACCTACCTGCAATCACTCTGGAACTCTGGCTGGGCATAGGGACACAGGTTGGTCCCGCTGCCCCCCCCTTCCACCCCACCGGGACCTACCTGCAATCACCCTGGAACTCTGGCTGGGCATGGGGATGCGGTTTGCTCCCGCTGACCCCCTTCCACCCCACCGGGACCTACCTGCAATCACTCTGGAACTCTGGCTGGGCATAGGGACACAGGTTGGTCCCGCTGCCCCCCCTTCCACCCCACCGGGACCTACCTGCAATCACCCTGGAACTCTGGCTGGGCATGGGGATGCAAGTTGCTCCCGCTGACCCCCTTCCACCCCACCGGGACCTACCTGCAATCACTCTGGAACTCTGGCTGGGCATAGGGACACAGGTTGGTCCCGCTGCCCCCCCTTCCACCCCACCGGGACCTACCTGCAATCACCCTGGAACTCTGGCTGGGCATGGGGATGCGGTTTGCTCCCGCTGACCCCCTTCCACCCCACCGGGACCTACCTGCAATCACTCTGGAACTCTGGCTGGGCATAGGGACACAGGTTGGTCCCGCTGCCCCCCCTTCCACCCCACCGGGACCTACCAGCAATCACCCTGGTTCTCTGGCTGGGCATGGGGATGCAAGTTGCTCCCGCTGACCCCCTTCCACCCCACCGGGACCTACCTGCAATCACCCTGGAACTCTGGCTGGGCATGGGGATGCAAGTTGCTCCCGCTGACCCCCTTCCACCCCACCGGGACCTACCTGCAATCACTCTGGAACTCTGGCTGGGCATAGGGACACAGGTTGGTCCCGCTGCCCCCCCTTCCACCCCACCGGGACCTACCTGCAATCACCCTGGAACTCTGGCTGGGCATGGGGATGCGGTTTGCTCCCGCTGACCCCCTTCCACCCCACCGGGACCTACCTGCAATCACTCTGGAACTCTGGCTGGGCATAGGGACACAGGTTGGTCCCGCTGCCCCCCATTCCACCCCACCGGGACCTACCTGCAATCACCCTGGAACTCTGGCTGGGCATGGGGATGCAAGTTGCTCCCGCTGACCCCCTTCCACCCCACCGGGACCTACCTGCAATCACTCTGGAACTCTGGCTGGGCATAGGGACACAGGTTGGTCCCGCTGCCCCCCCTTCCACCCCACCGGGACCTACCTGCAAT